>NW_009727638.1:0-46090 GCF_000703405.1 Apaloderma vittatum
CGTCTCGGCAAGAGCAGAGCTAGGTTTCAAGCGCCCCGACACCTGCCACAAAAGTCACAGCCGAGCTGTAGGAGATCCAGGAGATACCTGGAGTGCCTCAGCGATAACTTCTTAAAGCGGGAAATAGACGCCCTTACTGGAGGGGCCGTGATGCTGGGCCTGATGGTCACCAGTGCAGGCGGGCTCCTCAGGGATGTTGAGATTGGAGGCAGCCTGGGCTGCAGTGATCACACACTGGTGGAGTTTGCAATCCTAGGGGCGTAGTGGGGTTGCTGAATTTTGATAAAGAAAACTTCCAACTCTCCCAGGAGTTAGTCAGTCAGACCTCCTGGGAAACGGTCCTCAGGGACAAGGGAGCCAAACAGAGCTGGAAGATCTTTTAAGGACGCTTTCCATAGGGTACAAGAGCTCTTTGATCCCCAAGTGTATTAAATCAAGCACGGAAGGGGAAAAAAAACCAGTCTGGCTGAGTTGAGGTCTAGTTGTCAAATTAAAAGGCAAGAAAGAATTGCTCAGGCAATGGAAGAAGGAACAGGTGTCTTGGGAAGAGTACAGGGACACTGCCTGGTTGTATAGGGATGAGGTCAGGAAGGCCAAGGTATGGCTGGAGCTGAACTGAACAAGGAATGCAAAGAATAACAACGAGGGCTTCTACAGGTGTGTCAGCCAGAAAAGGAATGTTAAAGAGCGCATGTCCCCGGTAATGAGCAAGAATGTCAAGTTTGTAACAACAGACAAGGAGAAGGTTCTCAACAATTTTTTGCCTTGGTTTTCACTGGCAGCCTCTCTCCTCACATCTTCTGAGTTGAAGGACCACAAAACAGGGACCAGGGAGACAAGGTCCCTTCCGCTGTAAGTGAGGACAAGGTTCATAACCACATATGGATCCTGAATCATAGAATGGCCTAGGCTGGAAGGGACTTTAGAGATCATCCAGTCTAACCTCCCTGTCATGGGCAGGGACGCCTCTCAACCACATCAGGCTACTCAAGGCTCCGTCCAACTTGGCCTTGAACACCTCCAGGGAGGGGGGAGCCACAACGTCTCTGGGCAATTTATTCCAAAGTCTTGCCACCCTCGTACTGAAGAATTTCTTCCTAAGATCCAGTCTAAATCTATTCTCCTTCAACTTAAACCCATTTCCCCCTGTCCTGTTGCTGGACACTCTTGTAAAAAGTCCCTCCCCAGCTGTCCTGTAGGTTCCCTTCAGGTATTGGAAGGCAGCTATTAGGTCCCCCCAATGTCTTCTCTTTTCAAGACTGAACAATCCCAGCTCCCGCAGCCTGTCCTCGTAGCAGAGGTGCTCCAGCCACTGGATCATCCTTGGGGCCCTCCAAGTCTCTGGGACTTGATGAGATGCATCACAGGGTCCTGAGGGAACTAGCTAATGCAGTTGCCAGGCCACTCTCCATGCTCTTTGAAAAGTCATAGCAGTCATGTGAATTCCCTGGGGAATGGAAGAAGGAAAACATTACGCCCATTTTCTGTGAACCTCATGAGGTTCAACAAGGCTGAGTGCAAGGTCCTGCATCTAGGTCAACGCAATCCTCATTATCAATACAAACTGGGGGATGATGTGCTAGAGAGCAGCCCTGCAGAAAAGGACTTGGCAGTACTGGTGGATGAAAAGCTGGACATGAGCCTACAATGTGCACTTGCAGCCCAGAAGGCCAGTTGCATCCTGGACTGAATCAAAACTTTTTCCAGCAGGTCAAGAGTGATGATTCTGTCCTTCTACTCTGCTCTGGTGAAACCTCACCTGAATCATGGTGTCCAGCTCTGGAGCCCTCAACAGAAGGATGTGGACCTGTTGGAGTGGGTCCAGAGGAGGGCCACAAAAATGATCAGATGGCTGGAGCACCTCTCCTACAAAGGCAAGCTGAGAGAGTTGGGGTTGTTCAGTGTGCAGAAGAGAAGGCAGCAGGGAGACCTTACAGCAGCCTTCTAGTACCTGAAGGGGCCTGCAGGAAAGCTGGGGAGGGACTGTTTACAAGGGTGTGTAGCAATAGGACAAGGGGAAATGTTTTTAAACTAGAGCAGGGTAGATTTGAGTTAGGCATTAGGAGTTAGTCTTTTCCTATTAGGGTGGTGAAACACTGGAACCAGTTGCCCAGAGAGGTGGTGGAGGCCCCATCCCTGGAGGCATTTAAGGTCAGGTTGGACAGGATCCTGAGCAGGCTGATCTAGTTAAAAGTGCCCTGCTTACTGCAAGGGTGTTGGACTAGATGACCTCTAAAGGTCCCTTCTGACCCTATGCATTCTATGATTCTATTCTATGATTCTAAAGAAGTGTGAATTTGGGATTCTAGCCAGTGGACTTTGGTGCTGAAAGCCTGCAAATAAATGCTCACCATCTTGCAGGAAAGGCTAAAGGGTCATTAGGAAGCACTTTGGTTAAAATCCATAGATGGAAGTTTAACAGATTTATAATTGAATTAATAGCCTCTAAATATAGACCTGGCTTAGTGAGCCAAAATATAGAAACTTAATGTGTAAGGGTCCTAGAGCAGTTTTAGTATTATACTAGCCGTGCAGCTGCATTTCAATCTGATATTGAATAATACTCTTTCTTTTTTTTTCTAGTGTCACTAACCATCTCTTGATTCAACTTGTTGCAGTAGCTTTCTGTGTGGATCTCTTCCTTGCAACAATCTGAGAATGAACATGTCCTGTGACTCCTAAGCCAAATACAAAGATCTATTTACCAGTTTTTTCTAGTGAACTGTTTGCAGTCAAGATTTTGTGATACGCTTTGGGTTTTTCTTTTCAGTCCCTTCACCCTCCTAAGGAAAATTCAGCTTTGCTTTTTCATAAACATGTAACAGAGAGGACGTAAGCAGACATTACACACAAAGAAGAAAGGAAAGTATGTATCTTTAGAGTGGTGAATTTTTCTTGAATGAAATAAAGGACTTTAAGGGCTAAACGATGTTCTTTTATTATAAATCTTGTATTGGTAAATATGATATGCTGTAAGTCAAAACCTCAAACATACATGTGCAATGTACCTTTATGCAGCATAAGATCTAAGGTATCACTAATAAACTTTCATTTGATATTTTGAAAGTGATTTTATTTTACTCACAGCTCTGCCCATGTGTCAATATTTAGTACATATTTTTTGCAGTACGTACTGTTCATCCTTTAGTGGTGAGTATGCACTGCTGGGTATTTAGCATATGTCATCCAGGAGTAATTGAAAGGTAAAATTCAACCTGTTGGTCAGTAAAAAAAAACAAACAAAAACCACCTTTTCTCTTTGTTGTATATACTTTTTGTTTGATCAGTGTAAGAGTTCCAGAAAGGTGTTTCCTTTGCTGAAAAAAAAAAAAAAAGTAATTGGGAAATTATGGATTAATGAAATTGTGTAATCTTTTGTGTGGTTAAGGGAGCTGTAGCTGTAGATGCTCTAGTTTTTCTGACAAATGTTTTGTAGTACAGTAATCCTTTACAATGGGAAATCTTAATTATTCTTTTTAATAGATATGTCTAAATGAAAATGTGTGGTAAATTTGATTTGACTTTTTCATTTTTCTAAAGCAATATTTATATACAAAGCTGTAAAGGATAATAATATCCAGCTATTTTTCTCACGTAGAAGATAATAATTTTGAAATAATAATCACACAAATGTAGAATTATGCTGATACTAAACAACTGAAACCTTCCCTTGACCAAAGGAAGGAATTCAACTTTGATTAAACAACGCTCTTTTAATTAAAAGTATGCATCATCTTTTTTAGTGTTGACTTTCATGATTTGTTATTTCATCTGAAAGACTTTTGTATGGAAATTAGATTTCCCTTTCTAGTTGAACAAAACCTAATAAAAATGTTCTACATTCACTTGCTAAAGTTTTAACTGAGGTCACTGATTATTTTTACCCCCCAATGTCATTTCCTCCACTGAGCATCCCAGCAAATAGGGTTACTGAAGTGAATATTGCCAAACAAAGCAAATAGTAGATCTCTGTGAAAATTTTAAGTTTTCCTTCAGCAGCAATCATTCAAGAAGATGATTAATCAGGGAGCCACGTGTACTGCAATGGTAAACCTCAAATGCACAGATCCAATTTCATATGTCAATTAATTCTGGTGACCTTCTTATATCCAAACTACCATATAACTCCTGCTTTCTGCTGCCTGATATGTGTGACACTTCCCTCCCCATCATGTTGTCAGCCTGAGGATAGTGAATGAAAATAAAAGGTTCAATCTCACAAGGTAAGAGTTTACTAGACATTAGACTGAGAAGTAGGACTGCAAGGGGTACTGTGTTCATGCAAGTTGAAACAACAAGTAACTTTTTCAAGCAAGTAAGTTTCTCTTCTAAGCACTCTCGGGGAGTTCAGTGCACTGGCATGAGATCCATACACAGAGATGCTTCCTCCTGGCTGATAAATGTTGGGCTCTGAAACTACTTTAGCTTAGGTAAAATTTTTTGTGAACTATGTGGGGTTCAACTTTGTTGCTCCCTATCAGCATCCAACAAAATAATTGCATCAGAGCTCTTCCTTTAGAAATAAATAATTTAAGAACTGTTACGATTTTAAGAGGAAAAACGGGAAAGGTGTGCATTGTTTTATATTTGCTGTGACATATTGTTGCCCTTCAGTGTTACAGTCATATAAAAAATATTCATCATAATCTGTTCCATTGAAATTGAACTTCAGATTGCTTCATTGTAAAGGGAAAAACAAACACAGTAAAAGTACAAAATGGAATTCAAAAGCTGTGTTATGAAATGGGATGGAATAAAATAAGAGGGGTGCTAAATAATGGTATTCAGGAAATACATTCTCTCTATGTAAATCTTTTAATGTTTGCTGTGTAAAGTACTGTGCTCTGTGAAATATGGCAGGAGAAGGATGGGGGAAGAAAATGTTTCAGGTGGACATGTGTTAGATTTCTATTTTGAACTGAGCAGATGTGATGATCCATCGTACCAATTTTTGCAGACGATTTCTTATATAATGACATAAATAAGGCATGTTTCTAAAGAAAAGATTCTACCATTTGGTGAATAACTGTAAATTTGCATATGCTTTTGAATTAGGCAAATATGTTCTTCATTTTAAAAGAGTTTCTGAAAGTAAATGGAGGTTTTGTACTTGGAATTAGTTTGCTATCTTTCTAGCTTTCCTTCTCTGTGAGCTGAAATGTGTTGGCTTTTTTTTGCCATTTAGGTCTATATTTTATCATCAGAAGTCATTTTCATTATTGTTGCTTTTGGTTCAGGTTTTATGCCTCAAAAGTATGTACAGCTTCATGTAAGGAAAACTTTTTTTACTGGTTAGCTCTAACTTACTACATGTAGAGAAGGATGGATTCTCCCAGATTATCATTATGAAAGTTCATTATAATTTAAAGTTAAATGAGATTAAATGGAAGGCTCAAGTAGAACATTACGAGAACTACATCTAAATACCGGTTATGATTTTTCATTCTAATCAAGGACTTACTATTGTATTCTACAGGCCCTGTCACAAATACCTGGAGTACTTTAAGAAAATAGTGTAATAATTCAAAAGAAAGAGACTCACTGAACCAAAGAAAGAAATTATTTTTAAAACAGTAACAAAATATAGGAGAAAATTAAAATATCAAGGTGACAACCGAGTTTTTTTAGGTAGGCTGTGAGGCTGGATGATGTAGTTCTGACCGTCAACACAGCAGCTTTTGTTTTAAGCTTGCAAACGGCTACTTCCTAAGCTATTTCAGAATGTTTAAAATGCAAATGTAGTACCTTGTCCAATTCTGTATGTTGTGCCATAGGGACAGACTTCAGAAATGCTCTTCGTTTTACTTTAAATTGTATAATTTGTTTCTCTACATGTCTAATTTGCGCTATCAAAGGAATAAAACTTGCATCATGTCAAAAAAAAAAAGCTGCATCCTCCAACTTCTGGAGCATAAAACATAAGGGCAAAGTTGATAAAAAAACATTTCCCATAGCATTTTGCCCAAGCTGCTCAGCAGCTTAGGCTAATAGTAAGAATGATGGCTTCTCAATTTTCCATGGCTAAGTAGTAGTTAACTGGCTCAAAGGAACATGAGTTACTTCTTTCACCAGCCAGGATTTTACTCATCTTCCTTGGTCACTGAGTGTTCCTCTGTTGGGCACCAGACCACAGGGGAATTCAGACACCCTGGCACCTAACCACTTGAGCATTTGCTAGAGCATATGTGCTCTGTGACCATGCAACAGCATTGCATAGACTTAGTAGCCAGCGCTTGAATGAAGTAACCCCAGAGGATTTTCAGAACAGCTTGAATTTAAGCCTCCTGTTTTTTCCTATTGAGCATGCTGGCATTTCAGATCACTTGAAGAGAAAGCCTGTAACAACTTGTCTGCTGGCATCAGCCACATGTCTCTATAAAGCACGAACCGATATACAGCAGCAGACTTGGGCTGACAGTGCATGTGCTCAAAGTGTCCGCGCTACAAGAAGACATGCTCTTTGACGTGTGCACTGGGAGCTGACAAGAGCTCAGCTTCTTCTTGTGCTGCAGTCCTACACTCAGCCAAAGCCTGTGCCTGCTCACCTCTGTGCAGCCTATCAGCTACAGATGTCAGATGATCCAAACTTGAACTCGAATCTAAAATATAATTTAGACATAGACCCTGACTTTGAAGCTCCTTATTCTGTAGTAAAATCTACATCTCTAAGATTCACAGCCACCTACACTGCCTAAAAACTCACCTAAAATATGATACTTTTTTCCTCAGGAAACCCACTTACAATCTGAAAGGTTAGCATGGACCTCTTATGCTGTGGTGAGAGACGAACTACCCTTCTGCCTAAGTGTTGCACCAAAACACAGACTCTAAGGTTGCTAATTCAAAAATGAAGCAAGAGGTCCTTTTTATTTAAGAGAAGTTCAGTAGCCATGATCCAGGAGGAAGAGTTGTATAAGCATGCCGCAGTGCACAGATGGAATCTGTTCAGAAGGTAGCAAAGCATCCCTTCTTCTCCTTTCCCACTTCCCAAAATCTGGAAACAGGGCTTGACTCCTTTCCCTGCCTGAAGAGAGTTCAATTTACATCTCCCAAAGGAAGTATAAGCTGACCCAAGAGCTCTTGTTTCTTCCTGCTGTAGCTGTTTCACTTTTCATGGAGTACTTAACCTTTCAGTGAACCAGTGACTTAGACAGAGCAAGAGTACTAGTGGGTGAAGGAATAAGAATGAGGATGGTGTTGTTAATGTTGTGCTTGAGACCTTACTTGACAGATGAGTGTTAGTCCAAGAAATTATTGCAAGTACTTAATTTCTCCTGAAAAGGCTGTTTGCTATAATTTCCAGAAGTTAGAGGATAGGTGGTTATACACTAACTGGTAGAGATGTCCTAGTTGGAATAGGAAAGGCAGCTGAATAAATTACCTAATTTGAACAAATTAGAGTCTGATTGGTTTGAGCAGTATATTCCAGTTTAGTACTTAAACTTTAGGTTAAGAGAAACAAAAAATGTTTGTTAGTGTGACAGATGAATCAAACCCTGAAATATTTGATCATTAAATAAGTGTTGTGTGTAAATTTAGAAGTGTATTACTTTTTCCCCCTTGATTAACTACTTACTTTCCTGAAGCAGTAATGTCAAAGGTTGCAATTGCTACTGTCTTGAAATGGGATCTTATTTGTTTTTTTGTTGTTGAATATGCCACTTGGAAGTCATGTGTTTTGTTCTACTTATGCAAGTCAACTATCGACTTCGAATTTAAGTACTTAGCCTTGTGAGAAGTATCTCTAAATGGTGCTGGTAGCTTATTTCTGCCTTGTGTTCTTCCTCAGAACCATTGAAACTGCTAAAAGATCATTTGGAGGTTGAACTCTATCCTTTCTCATGCAAATGGTGTAATTCTCAATTCTGTGTGCAGTTCGGAGGCTGAGCTGTGGGAAAACCTTCTTCCAAAGCAAGTGAAAGGGCTACCACCAACCCAAGGGTTTTACGTGAAAAAACATTCAATGATTGAATCCAATGGGATTAATTTTATGAAAAAGAACTGCAGGATCCGAACCTTAAGCATGATATAGCGAGGACTTCATCTTTTATATTCTGTGAAGTGCTGTTCATATCTGTTGTCCAGTGGGGAAAAATAATCTCCTGTTATAGCTTGACCCTCTTTTGAACTGTCTATATGTTTTGAACATTTTAAGTGTTCTGCAACTTCTCTGTTGTTCTGCTTCCTAAATTCTTCCCAGCTGGGGACAAATTACCATTTTAAATCAGAAACTTCATTTGTTTATTTTTAATTCTTGCTGGAAGTGGTGTTAAAGTGATCATGATCACTGGCCTTAATTGTGTGGGAGAGTGATTTGTTTGACTACAATATTAAATGGTCCTTTTCCTGAAAGAGCTGTTACATTCCTAAACTAGTATGCCAGCTGGAATTTTGGTGGGTTTTGAGGTTTGGTTTTTTAGCCTCTCAGCTGTCATAGTTCCCCCTGGCATGCTTTTTGGAGGTAATGTAAAACAGAATACATACAGTAATGTTTAATGTTTTGCCTTCAGAATGACAAATTTTGAATTACTGTTGTTTATGGCCAGCATGTGGGCCTACCAATCCCAATTCTTTGTTCTGTCATAGAAGAATGCCACAGTATAACTCTAAACCTATACAGATACGTTTTTATCAAAATAAAAAAATAATAATTTTTCATTTATATGTCTTTTCAATCTTTCCTTTCTTGCTTCTTTCCCTCTCACTAGCTCACGTTTTTCACAGTCTCTGCAGTGTCTTTACCTTACTTGTTCACATTTGCTGCTAAACAATCAGATGAAACATTTTTACAAGCTGTGTATTTTTAATCCCTCGATGGCAGCTAATGTTTCTATTACTTATATATTCACTTTCTTGATGAGGTCTTCTACAATCATAACAAATTAAATGAGTGACATACAGTGTGCAGATATTTGTTTGCTTTTGAACTGCTTATAGAGAAACAGCTTCTACTAGAAGAATGAAATTTGTAACTGAATTACTGCAATATTGCCAAGCTAAAGGTGCCATGGTTTACTGAATTTTGTTCTTATTTCTGAATGCTGTAGTAAAGGTTGTCATTCAGTTTCCATTATCACTCTGAATGGGCATCTGTGGATAAGTTCTTTTTTAAAGTTTATTTTAATCTAATATTGTATATTTCATACTCCATCTCAATTAATAATGCATGTCTTGTCTTTCTAGGGAAAGTTGACTGAAAGTCCTCTTATATATTTTTTCAGCAACTAGAGGACTGTGGGTTGTTGGAGGTTGTTTGGTTTTTTTTAATATAAGTCCACAAATCAACAATATGAAATATTTCCTTCATCTTAATCAGTACCCTCAGTGGTTCCAAGAAAGATTTTGAGATTTGAAGTAGTTAGTCTTTCTGAGTGGCCAGAAGAAAGCTTATGGCCAATTGTCTTTTCCTCATTTTTCCCTCCCTCTTCCTTGCTTTCTTTGCTGTAAGAAAGTCTCCTATTGTCTCCCTGTTGATAGTTCCTCACCTTTTGCCGTTCACTGCTTAATTGAAATTCTTACCAATTTTGTACCGCTATAAAAATGAGGAATGGTATCATCTCCACCATCTTCCTGCTATATATGTTTTAGTGGCAGAAGTTTTAATTTTTTTGTGTCAGCAATGCTATCCTTCAAGTGCACAAAGATTTCTTAAATGATGTGTTATTCCTGATACACTGCTCCTGAAGAGTACCGAAACAACACATGTAAAACAAGAAATACAGATACTCATCACATATGGGTGCTTGCTTTTAAGATTGTTCTGGAAAGCAAGTATTTGGCTCCTGCTCTGCAAGAAAACAGGGTCAACAAACCTGTTCATGGTGGAGCAGAATTAAGATAAAGCTTTGTGCTTCACAAGCGTATGGCAATAAAATTATTTTCAAGCGGCACAGAGGAGATACATTAAGCTTATGTGAAGTAACTTAGATTAAGCAAACAAAAGAGATAAAGGGTACAAAGAAAGATAAGGAAAAGGATCCAAAAAGCGAACAGGGTAATGAGCTACAATGGGATGAGGTATGACAGAGAAAGACCACAGAGAGATGTAAAGTGATGTCAGTGTTAAACAGGATTCTTTTCTATTTAGATTTCTAGCCTGCCTGCTGATTTATAAAAGCAATCCACTCTCTGTTAAGCACCAATAAGGTTCTTTTTGTTCCTCCTTTTGGGATAATATTTGGTGCTTTTTTTTCTTTTTTTTTTCTGAAGGAGGTCTATCACTTATCAGCTTTTTTGCCTACGTTATTTGACAATTTTTTCCTTCAGTGGGAATATGAAAAATGTAGTTATTTATGAATATAGCCCTGTGAGGAGAGAGGGTGGGGTCATAGAAACCAGTTGATTTATTTTAACAAGCCTAGTATTTGGCAGAAGAGATTACTTTTTGCAAAAGAAATCTGAAAATATGATTAGTTTGACATTATTTCTTGGTGGGTTTGGGTGGGTTTTTTTCTTTCAGTTTGCATTGCGTGCAGCATTTTATGTCTTTCTCATAAAAAATGATTAAGACAGGTAACGCTGAACTACCCAAACAAGCTGCCTGACTGTCAAGTGACTGTCTACATTGACACAGCACACAAGCAAACACACGGTATAGAATTGGCATCCAAATAACCAGACAAGCTGACAATTGCTCCTGCCTCAGCATATGTATTGTCCCCTTGGATTATCCCATCTGCAGCTGCTTCAGCTCTGATGCCACATCATCATTTTACTTGCTCCAATGGTTCCTCTTCAACAACCGAACTCCATCCTTCATGAATTGCATCTCAATGTCTGTGCCGGAACAAGCTCCTCAGCTGTTTCTGGTTCCTCTACTGTCATTATTTAAACAATATCTTTGAGAGATGCCATACTGCTCTCGCGTATCATCATGATTATTTTTTTAAAGCTCACTGCACATAAAACTACTAGATAATTATGTCCTTCCATACAGAGTGATAGGGAGTACAGAGGAATTAATTTCTTCTTAAGAACCTTTAAAAATTGCTTGCCTTGGTGTGATTTAAAGCATTGTCTTTGAAGCATTGCCTGTGAATTTGAGAGCCAGGAAAACACTAGGGATTTAGAAAGACAGAAATAGCAGTGGTAAAGCCTCTAAGAAAACTTAAATAAAATCATATCAGAATAGAATATTCCAGCTTCCAAATCAATTGACATACTTGCAATTTGTGTGGAAATCAGACTCCTGTTTGATTCAAATTCCTTTGTAAAACTCATCACTTCTGTATGCTGCTAGAGCTCGTACAAGAAGCAAAGGATCACACAGGATAACTGGGTGCCTTGTTTTGGCTCTCTGTCTACAAAAAATGTGAGTCAGAACTGCTCTGCCAGTCTGCATTATGGCCATATTGCTGTATAATTTTCCACAGGTGAAATTCTTCTCAAAAAACAGAGAGTATTTTAATATTTCTTTAGGTAAATATATGTATTATTATGGACTATATCCAAGAAGAAATTTGCACACCCAGTCCCAAACCTGATGTTGTCAGGATTTGTCCAAAGCTGGGCTACAGCTGAGGTTTGCAAACTGTTAAGTCCGCATCTGACTGTACTCCGTGATGAATTTTTAACACTAAGATTCCCCAATGATCAAAACAAAGTTTTCCCATATCTCCTTCCTTTCAAAGGTATTCTCAAGACACAGTTAATGAATCATGCAGTACACAATAGGAATTGCTTTTTTCTTTTACATAACCTCAGGAAATGTGTACACAATCTCATTAGTTCCTTCTTTGCAACACTGACCTTGGGTGGGGAGCATCTTCACAGGCTATGTTCCCACTGACAAGCCATTTTGAGTGTTTCTATTACAATAAGTGTTCTAGTTTCTTAAGGAATCAAGATGTGCTGGTTATGCTGGAAGGAAAACACATCTTGACTTCTATCTTACATGAAGACAAAGTAGACATATTTACTGAAAGCATTAGGAAAAAAATTTAAAACAACGCCTTTAAAATTCCTCTCATAAAGCATTTTGCCTAGTGTTTGATGTTTGATTTTATGAAAAGGTCCATCCTCTGCAAAAAGTGTTTAGATGGCTACTTGGTTGAAAGAAACATTGCAGGGTAAATGTGTTGCATCTTAAGTGTAGTGATTAATATGTCTTAAGGTACTTACTGAGGTTCATATTTGGCTTTGCAACTTTATTTTTTTATCCAAAACAGCAATATGCTAAATTCTAGGGATGGCAGCAAATGAGCGGAGAATTGTTTTGTATTTGATTTTTCCATTTTTATCCTTTGCCTTTGTGTAAGAAAAAAATCAATTGATCAAAGATAGAATTAGCACTTGATTCCTGAGGATTTTTTTGTTTTCCTAGTATAAAATAGTAGTTTGGAGATGTACTTCAGTTCTTCTGGAATGCAAGGTGGTTTTACCAGCAATGAGTGAGCCCTCAGTAGTTCAAAGCATAAAAAAAGGATACATGTGGGTATTTCAGAGACCTTCTGAGTTGAGCTTCTTTTGCTCTCTGCATGAATGCTTATGTTCATATTTATTTTGTACGATCCTGCCCTTCACTCTAGTTTTCTCTCAACTCCTTGTTCAGAGTACCATCTGTCTGTTCTCTTTCCCCTAAATTGTGAATGTATTTCTGTTTTGTTCTAAGGTAATCTGTGGTGATAAATGCTGCTCTGAGATGTAAAGAGAGAATGTGTGGGTTTCCATTTTTATTTCATAGAGCACTCTATTTACAGTAGAGTGTGGCAGTGATAATTGTTGGTGCCTGCTTACCTGAGAGTCTCTTAGAATATTTTTAATATTACTTCTTAAAAGAATTATCCTTTTTTGAGGGATTTTTAAATCTGCTAACAAACTGAAATATCATTTTAACAACTTGTTTAAATATAATGTCCTTAAGAATCTTATTAAAATGGTTAGGGTGAGTAAAGTGATAGATTACCAGCTGCTCTGTGTAAGTGGGAAACAATTGTTCATCCAAAGTGTAAACATAGAAATGAGTTGTCTGACTTAGACTTTTGCCACAAACTCAGCAAAATTTCCTTTTAAGATCATACTGAAATCACAGTTATCTTGTCGTGGCATGTGTTCGATGCAAGCTGATGTAACCATATCCATTTTCAGACAGTATTGTACAAGCATGTAAACAAAATGTTTGATGTGTGCTATTTTATTCTCAATCAAAATACCATAGGTTTTTTTTTTTCTAATTCTTGAAATAGGAAAAAAAGGCGGTTCATACTTGTTTCTTTTCCTGAGTTGGAGCATTGCAGCTCTAATCCCAAGACAGCGAGATCCTCATACTTAAATACCTGACTGCATGCTGAGTAGTCCTACTGACTTCAGCATAAATCTTGCTTAAAGCTACATATATTCATGTGTATTTGGGTCAAGATTTAACTCACTAACTACCAGTTTCAAAATGAGCTCACTTTATGAATTTTTCACCAGTATTCATGTATATATTTTGTTTCCTTGCCAAGGTATGCATTAATATAATTCACATTGAAAAAATCTACACATTCGTGTGAGTATTTTCTCTGTTGATAGGTAATAGATCTGGAAACTAAGATTCAAGTGCAGCAGCTCAAACTTTGCATAAAGTAACTGTATATAGTTCAATAAAATAGGTCTTAGAGTGGAATGAATCTCTAGAAACCATTCTTATTTTCTGCAGAGGATTTAGTTTTTGAAGGCATATCAAGGAAGGACAGGAAATTTTTTGTTCTGTGGCATGCAAATGGAACTGTGCTGACAAAAAAATATGTATGTATGTGTTTATACTAAGCAAACTCTGATATGCTTAAAATTTGTAGAAATTTCCCTAGTTTTGAAGATTTGACTCTAAAACAGGCACGAAGAGACACAAAAACTTTGGTGAGTTGTTTTGTTTTTTTTAATGTCGATATTATGGCCCCAAGCAAAACCTTGCAGAGCTCATGGGTCTAAAGTTAAAATACATTTATATGTGAAATTTATTTGACTTACAGTCATAACAGTAATCATAAAAATTATCTTTTTTATTGTGCGCAATCAAATTCATAACAAAGGTGATGATGTGGCATTGACATACCTGAACTTATTTATGCAAGTAATTCCTTTATCTTTTTTGAAAAAATCTATTGTCAGACAGTTCCTCATGTTGCTTTTGCTTTATTGGTCCTGTAGTAATGCAAATTTTGAATATAAGGTCCTAAGCAAGACCCTAGAAGACCAATTTAGATACCCTAACTTAACATGTAGGTTTGCAAAGCCCAACCTAACATCTCTATCGATTAGTTTGGATCAAAGTTTTTAAAATAACAGAGAATAAGTAGATCTGACAAGGAGATCAGGTTTTCCATTTTATTGGAATTTTCCTGAAAACAAAAATGTAATAGCACCTTAAAATTAAAGAAAATAAAAAGCTAAATCCATTTTTCTACTAAGTTCTTTGAAGCTTTAAATTATTTTTTGTTTTCTGTATATTCTTAGAAGTTTGTAGTAGTAAAACATTTCTAAAAATGACAACACCTTGATTTCAGTATGATGAAAATGCTTCTTTTTTAAAATCAATGCATTTATCTGAACATTTCAATGTAGCAAAACAACATTTCATAGAGGAAAAATATATTTGAGAAAAAAAGGAAAGTGAAAGCTGAAAGGACTGAAATAAACTTGTAGTGAGTTTTTATGTGGGATGTGAAAGAGCCTGAAAAAAGTAGATATAACAGACTGCTGAGCATTAAGAAGCAGAAGGGAAATATTCAAGATATAATTTCAGTGTTTTATGCATTCCCAGTATTTATCTTTGACATAAATCACATCATAGTATTTGTTTTTTTAACACAAGATAGGAACATCAATTTCTCCCTTTTCTCTCTTTTCTCTTTTCTCTCTTCCTTCTTTTCCTTCTTTTCCTTCTTTTCCTTCTTTTCCTTCTTTTTTTTCCTTCTCAACAATTCTGTCTAAGCATTTTAATATGCACTAATGCTCCTTTGCGACACCTAATGTCTGTTACCACAATGGGGGAATTGGAAAGATTAGGGCTTGCCTATGTAATGAAACACTAACAGGAGAATAGCAGATCTCTCACTGATTTGAATTTATTTATTTTCCTTGCAGGAAACTCCCCCTACCTGCATCTTTTAACTCTGTTCTTTTTTGAATTTATTACTGATGACTGAATTCTCTAAATCTCTATAGTCTAAAGTCGAGAATGGTCAAATGAAGAAGGCATGAAAGCAATGCAATTTTCTTTCATCATTTTTTCTGATTCTCTAAAAAAATCATATCTGTTCTTCATTTCACAGTAGAGATCCAAAGAATACACCTGATTATGAGTCATCATTTCTGGCCTTACACTGAAGAGTCTTGTAACTGAAACACTAAAATAGGTATGCGTGGAACTATCTGGCTGTGGAGTCACCAGGAAAGAATACCAGAAGAGAGGATGTAGGAACAGTACAGTTGGACAACATCTGCATTAGTAGATGACTCAAGCCATCAGGAGGCAGTGGTAAGAAGGTAAGACATGACTGAAGCTTTGTTACATCCAGTTAAAAGACGAAAAAGTAGACAGGTGATAGCGGCTCATGGAGGTGAGATATGCTAGAGAGGCCAAACTTCCTAATCACCATGAGCTCTGAAAAAGTAAAAAAGGCATGTACAAAGCCAACACACAATCACCAACCTCAAAACAATCCAGAGAATGTAATAGAACCCTGATAGCTACCATCCCTCCTCTTCTGCATCATCCCAAGGAAGCCTAGCTGTCAGAATCACTTGGACATATGCCCACTGGTGTGAAAGTCTGCGAGTGAAACTAATTCTCTTTTAAAATAAAATCATCCTTGCTACTCGAGAGATGCGTATGGAGCTTTGGAATTCTGTTGCTATGAGACCACAATCTTACTTGCTATCAAAATATTGAGGGCAAAAGTTGGGGTCCTTAACAACTCCTTTCTGACCCTGAGGCATGAAAATTGCACAGATGCCTTTGGGTTAGACACTGCAAGGTCTCCTGCCTGGCACAGAGGTCTGAGTCCACTCAAGACTGAGTAGCTTCATGTTGAGCTACTAATGCTTAAATCCTGTGAGAATAGGCACTTTAGGCATCTCTTTGATCGTGGAGCTGAACTGCAAAAAAACCATTCAGAGTTGATAAAAGAGACAGTGGTTGCATTCCCTTTACCTTCTTAATATAATAACTGAGCTCTTAGAGCTGTGGCTTTAATGTTAAGGGAATGAACTTTGATGTCTTGCTGTTCGGTAGTCTGCCTTATCAACCATGTTATGAGTTTAAATTTTTGCTATTGTTGACAAAATTAGCACATTAAGAGAATGAAGAAAAAGGCAAAAATGCATTAGCAGATCTGGTATGGTGGAGCTCTCTAGTTTCCGTGGGATCAAGTAATAATATTTGTACTTTATTCATATGTTACTTAATATAAATTCTTCAAAAGGCACTGGAGTGGAGAATGAAAATCTAGCACCTCCAGTTTCTTGGTGAATTCTATGATATCCTTACCCATAGCTTTTTTGCCCCCAAAATACAGTCTATCCATTCTGCAAAAACATCAGCAAAATAATTTAATTATTTTCTGTGAAATTTGGAATGGTAGACAGAATCAGGTTGGAAATGGGAGTTTGAGACATCTCACTCAAGGTGGAGGAACAAATTCATATCTCCCGTATAAAGGCTGAGTGTTGCTAAGAAGTGAATTAAGATGAGCATTACAGGAAACGTTATTTCTTTAGACAGAATTTGACTGATAAGGCAATCCCTTACTGGTTTGTGGAAGAAAAACTTGACTGCCTTTCTCTGAGCAACAAGCTCAGAGTAGTGAATTCCTAACAGCTGAGAGAAACAGCATTTAACATGCTTCACTTTTTGCAGTGCTACCTATAACTTAAAATGCCATTTCAGTGTGCTGGCAGTGCTGGCTGCATGGGTTGGTACCTTCAAATCTGTATTTGGAGTACAATTCTTTTCAGTACGTGAATACTTGTGAAAAATAGGAACTCATTATTCAACAGATCTTCCTTCTGAGTGCAATCTTTTGCAGCTGCTTGTTCTTGAGACAAAAGTGATGTTAAGATCTTTTGTGTTGTCTTGTGATTTGTTTTTTTTTCCCCTCCCTCTTCCTTGCTGTTCCCTTCTCCTAGGACAATGCTGAAGCTGAGTTAAGTCCCTGCTTATTTATCGTGCAGAGCTACTGGTCACATTTCAGGTGAACCTAATGGGAACTGGAGGGAAGCTGATACTGCTCGGTAGAGTCCTTCATCATGTGAAACCTGAGGCTAGCCTGGTTTCAGTTTCCACATAGAGGAGATTGTGGGATTTGATTAAAAGGTAGCTTTAGCTTTGTTAATGGTATTTCTAAACAACATAAATTTACCTCCCAGTGCTCTTCACATTGAATGTGGAAAAGCAGATTGATTTTTTTTTTTTATGAAGGAAATTTTCAAATTAAAGATTTACTTGAAGGACATCTCTAAACAGGCTGCAAAAACCTCTGAACAAGCTGAAATCTCTCTCTCTCCTGAACTTGGGCAAGCAAGACTTGGAATTTAGGTCCCGGCTCACACCTTTTCCTGGAGTTCAGAAGAATTTGAAATGTAGCAATCATTAATCTGATTTACATCTCAGCCACCACCTTTTCTGTCTAATGTTTCCCATTAGGACCTGATTTTTTCTAGCCTTTTTCTCTGCTGAGAACTGCTCCTACCACCACTTTGTGAGCCTGGGAGGTTCTACCACTGGGGAGTGAGATCCCTGCTGCTCAGCAGGGTTTGTGCTCTGCCTGGTGGGGTGAGTTGACAGAGAAGTCCTACCGCCTGGTGTCAGATCTGCTCAGCAGATTTTGTATCTCTGTTTACTTTCTGCTCAGCTATAATTGACAGTTCTGTCATCATTTCTTCACCCTCTTTAGGTGTATTGTTATAGTTGAATACATACTATAGATTGGGAAGAATCCTTGCTCATCACAGCTGTCGCTTTCCTCTTCTTCAGTTCTTCTTGTTCTTTTTTCCTACGCTTTTAGCAGTGTAAATCATGCTGCTTATATTGCATATGCATTGACAGATTTTTTGACTGACATGCAAATTAATTCAGAAGAAGAGAAAAAGAACATTTTAGTTCCTGACACTTTTTTATTTTTATCTTTGCATGCCATCTTCGACAGGCTTTAAAATCTGATTTGTATTTAAAAAGTAACTTTAAATAAAGAGCAATTTGTTATATCAGAAGTGTGTTACTACTGCATCTTGCTTTCCAATTTGTTCAAGTCCTACACTAAGGAAAGCTTCTCAGTGATGTGATTCTGACACTAAACAAGATCCCTGGAGTTCCAGTAAATATATAATTTTTTTTCTTCTTCTTTTTTTTTTTAATCCGCTTGAGGGAGATTTTTTAATAATACTGGGCAAGGAATTTTCCTCCAGTGCCCTTTACCATGATACAGGATTGAACAGGCAGAGCCCTGAGAAATATTCAAAATTTATAAAATTAAAGAAGATGATCCCAGAAAGGACCATAACTATGAGCAGGAAACTCATGGCAGGCAGACCTGTTGTCTCAGTATCAGTAATGGATCAGCTACTGTAATATAAGGCTTTGCATTTTAAACTTTAGTTACCGGTTCTCAAATGACTGATTCTGGTTTTCATTTTTTCAGTTCAACGGTTTTCCTGGTAACTTTATGTTCTTCAAGAAAACAAAGGGTTTATTTACTGTTCGCTTTTTATATTTACTTATATTAGTATTAAAATTACCTGTAACCTGCCACCTCCCTGTAATATCAGCCTTGGAATAAATCTGTGAATTCTGAGGAAACAGAAAAACAATTTTATAGAGAGGAAATTGCGTTCGTATTTATACTAGATGAATTATAATCATATGGGATTTTTTAGATTATTTTTTTTTCCAGAAGATCACAATTCTCAAGTAGAGTACTGACCTCAATTTTTCCTCTTGTGGTAGAAAATTGCTAGATGTCTTTTTCTCATTTCCTGTTGGGGTATGATCACCTCTGAGGCCAGTGTTACCCACTGATTACGCAATGTTTTCCACCCCAAGGATGCAAAGGTAATGTAGGGATTTTTGTGGTGTGTGTAAGCACTTTTCAGGGAGAAAAACAGTGTCTGTTGCCTGGAGAGTAAAGTATGTGAGAAAAAAGAAAGAACAGCAAAAGCAAAAGAAAATACAAGAGTAGGTACTGAAGGTATGGGTACTGAAGAAATGGCAATGTCATTTAGATAGGACTCGTAGGAAAGGAAAAAAGTGGAAAATTAATTTTAGTTCTTTATTGTCATTGCTCTTGCTTTTTTTCCCTATTTTTTCCCTAAGAATGTTTCATTCCAAGAAAGAATGCTTTCTAATACAGGAATACTTCACAGACATTTTTGCAGCAAAATTTTTGGAATAACACAGTTTGATGCAAAATACTGTGAACTGATTTGTTGTTCTTTTTGTACAGGTTTTTCTGTTCTTTGTGTACTCCTGGCTAGTGCCTTGAATTTAGCTGAAAAGCTGTGTTATTCAGTGTATGTGATGCCCTTAGCTAGAGAGGAAAACTCATACAAACAGCAAACTATATACTTTAAAATTCTTCACATTTCGGAAGCTTAGTTGTGCTTGATTTGTGTTCCTGAACAAACAAAGGAGGAGGAACACTGTTGGAAAATCCAGCCCCTTTAGACCCAGTGACAAAACTTTATCCTTTAAAAATCAGTTTTCCACCTTGAGCTCCATGACTTCAAGGAGTTTTTAAGTCACAAGAGGTAAGATATAACACACCTGGGCAGAATAATAATTATGGATGGTAATTAGCAAACTATCTTCTTCATAGCTTCTATATAAAGCTACTTTCTTGTTACTCACAAGCTAAGACTATGAATTTAAACATCCTGTCTTTCCTACTGGTTAACAGATGCCTTAGAATAATCTTACAGTTTCTTGTATCAGTAATGAGTACAAATAATGAAAACTCACTAAACTTTATCAGCCTGTAGACTTTTATATTTGCTTTCTACTACTTACCTTGTTTTCATTTTAGAGAAGCTATAGACTCTCTCTGCCTGTTTCCTCTGATGATGACATTGTAATTTTGAGTAAAATTCCAGGTACTGCTGCAGTTATGGAAAGCAAGTATTGAATTACTTTACTGAGGTTAATGCCAAGTATGTAGAAATTTTATTAAGAAAAAGGCTAAAACAAGATTTTTGATTTAAAAGGCTCAAGTATAAAAATTGCTAACCTCATTAAACTGAACCTGTTGCTCATGTGCAGATTGACTAACCTGCTTGAGAGTACTTTTTTCACTTGACCTAAGAGTTAAGATTCCTTTTCAGTAAACTTGAAGTTTTTTGCTTCAGGATGCTTATTTTTGAATTATTCACTTAAAAGTTACTTGCTGTGGAGAGATTACAGTTCCTGCCATATTCATTTGTCTGACTTCTTTCCTCCCTTCCCTTAATGTGCTTGTAATTCATCATTGCTTTTCTTATTTCTGAAGTCCATAGAAGTGTGAGTATCTTCTAATCACTTAAATTAATAGTTGTGCCTTTCTCTTTCTTATCACCTGCTGTGTGTGAGAGTTGCATCTGCCCTGACAAAGTCTTACCAAAGATCTGAAAAGGACATGTGTTAAATCCCGATGACTTTGCTTCAGGTGCTTCCCTTGTACCTTGTGGGCTGGCCCCCAGCTAATTAGAATTGACCACAGATGAGACTTGATGCAGGTATAAATGGACCCTGCTGGAGAACTGATGGGAGGTGGAGCAGTGGGTCTGCAGATTTTCCCCTTGGATTGGGATGCTACCCCAGGAAACCCCCTGAGACTGAGCAAGCCCTTGCCCCCAGTGATTTCTGGATATATCTTTGAGAGAGTCCTTGCCTCCTCTGGGTGAGTCATCCCTTTTTCTGGGTATCTGTGAAATTTAGGAATTCTTAAGTCAAATTGTGCAGTATTATATTACTAACTGGCATCCAAGCTTGTAACTTTAGTTTGTTGGAGTGCTGGGTAATTTTCTGCTTGGAATAAATCTTTGTTCTAAGTAGCTGCCCTGTCTGTTTTGTGTGTGTCTTCATGATGATCAGTAATTACTGCTGAAGTTGTTCTTTCTACCTGTAGGCCATTTTGGGGAGCCTGGACAGGGCACACGTGGCTTTTCCCCTGTGTCCATGTTTTTTTTCTGAGGGAGACCAATTTAGCAGGGCATACGATAATCTCCTTTCCTTGACACCAACTCATCTCCTGCCGCAAACTTGGAGAAGCTTTAAAATATGAGAATGTTGTACTTGATTTAGAGACAACAATGTAAACTGTGAGATGTTATGAATGTGTGCCATGTTTCCTTTGTCTACTGAGACCAGCAGTGCAACTCAGCTGCCAGTGATTTTAGCTGCACAAAATTGGGATCTGAGTTTCATCTTTAAGCAAATTCCTCAGGAGGTAAAAGAGGTGATTCCACTCTGGTGATCTTTTCATACCAATGTTTTTTGAGATAAATGCCTATAATATTTTGGCTCAAATGTATCTGTTAGAACATTTTGACTGAATCCTTGAACATGAGTAAAAACTGACGGGCCATATTACAGCTAGTAATGGCTAAGTTCAGTAGTGAAACATTTCTCAACAATGAAGAGGTAATCATGAGAAGATGCTTGGAAGAGTGCTGTTGGTAAAGAAGCATCTTGCGTGTGGTAATTTTTATTTTTTTTAAGCTGCTTGAGTGCAGCAGTTTATCTAATGCTTAGGGGACATTTCCCTCAGCAGCCACCTGTGTAAAAGACTTCTTCAGATCACATGTCTGTTATGCTGGGCACTCAAATTCTAAGTGATTTGCTTTGAATATCAGTTTCATTTGCAGAATATGAGGGAAAGAACTTTTTCTCAAGAAAAATTATCAAATGTTTTATTACTGAATTGTGCAATAAGACTGCTGGTAAATCATTATTTCAGTGCAGATGATGAAAGATATAAATCCATCTGGGCACATCTAAGCGAAGTATTTACAGCTCCCTTAAGTAGCCTTTCTAACTCGTATTTCCTGTGTAAATCAGTCTTGTTTGTGACCTTGGCAATACATCAGCATTACAAAAATAACTAAATTGCTTTCTGCCAACTGAAGCTGAGGTTCTTTTAACTTACTGTTCCCTTCAATTTCACAGGAAATGTCCTCTCTGATTAAATACAATTCTAACATTACAAAACACTTAGATTATTTCTTTCCTAAAATATCTAGTTAAAATGCTACCTTGATACTACCAGTCTGAATTCTTATATCATGTGTGAGTTTGACCACAGTATACTGTAAATATCTGCTGACATGCAATCTCAGAAAGTAGTCTGGCTTCAAGTTTGTAGTTATAAATTCCTTTAAAATTCTTTTTATAACCATCACATTTCAAATGTCCTTCCTTTAAGTTAGGATATATCCCCATAGGAATTTCCTAACACTTCACTGGAGGTTTTTTGTCCCTGAACCAAAAGGCCAAGAAAGCTGTTCCTCTTTGTTCCTTATTTCTTTTGAGCCTAATCTAAACTTCCTACTGCTTCTTTTTGAAAGTTCATCTTGCTTCCATTGACACAAGACCTGACCCAAATGCTTATTGCAGCTTGTCTTCTGCCTTGTAGTTTCTCAGGCACAGAAACACAACCGTCATAATCTTTTAGACTTTATTGATGTCAGTATATTGATGTTAACAAAAGATCATACTGGGAGATTTTGGTCAGCTTTCCTTTTATCTGGGCATTGTACGGTCATGGTACAGTGTATGTTGATAAGAAAAGAAGTTTTTGGTGTTTAAGGATGGAGCACTGATAAAGAACGAAAATAAGGCATCTAGCAAGGGAGATGAATGCTCAAATACCATTGTGTGGTTTGGGTAATTCGTGTAAAAGCAGCTCACGTTTAGGAGCAAAATTGATATTATTACATTGTCATTACAGTCTTCTCTCTTCTTGCTTGTTGCTTTTTTGTGCTGAAGAGACACTAGTTTTTCGCTGCTCAAGGGCTTGAGGAAGTGGGTGTTATTTTCAGCTCACTGAAATACTGCAAGACCTATGTCCAGTCCCTCTTCTTGGCTCTCCCAGCTATCAAGGTGAACAAGAGTCTGTAGTCTTGGGGATCTGTGTCTTATTTCTGTCTGAAGGAATTAGAAACACAAACTGATTCTGCAGTTACCTTTTTAATTAAAGGCCATTGCAACTTTATAGCCTTCAGAAATGATCTCTGGATTTACAGGAAAACAAAAAAGTCAGAAGAGAATTAGGTAGTGTAATTTAAAGATCACTATTGTCATTCACTTTGACATAATACTTCCACGTTGGAGTGGAAATTATATTATTCACTGTGATTTGTAATATCTTTTTAGAGGTTTCAGATGGACAATAATTTTTCGGCCCTCAACCTTTAGCTAGAGTGAATTATGCTAATTGTTGTAAACAGGGTATTAATGTAAGTAAAGAAAAGCTGACAACAAATTAGAAGTACAGATCTGCCAGAAAAACATTCTATTCCAAATAAGAAGGCAAAAATTATGAAGAAGGGGAAAACATTATTCTGATTAATAGTATTATAATAAGTTCCCCTGTTTAAATCAATGTATTTATATTTAAAAACCCCAAACATACTATTGGCTTTGACCAAAGAATGTGGTTGTAGATGAAAATAATGGAGCTTTAAGGGCTTATCTGGACAAGAGGGCACTGGAAGATTTATGTATGGGTTTTTGAATTCAAGAGCATCTTTTATCTGAAGGAAAGGACTAAAGTAGGCAAGTTTGTGCTTTGTTTGTTTTTTGTTTGTATATTTGTTTGGTTTTTTTTCTCCCAAGCAGGATCAAGGAAACTTCTTTTACCTACAATAAAGATATAGCAAGTACTATAGGCTCTACATTTGTACTCCTCCCAGCCTGATGAACCAGAATTTGAAAGTGGCTTAGAGTAAAACACAGCTAATTTCAGCACATGAATTAAGCTCCTAATTATTTGTGCAATAAGCAGAGACACTTCCTTTTAGAAAAATATTTAATTTCCTTAGCTAAGAAAGGAATAGCAACTAAGGAAGAAGTTGGACCAGGTACTGCTAGTTACCTCCCAACAGGTAGAAATTATGTGAAAGAAAACCTTAAGTTTCCCTAAATAGATCTCAGAGGATCCAGTGAAACTCAGCCAAATTAAACCAGATGCCTTTTATCCAGTTTGTCTTCTGATCTATCTAAGGAAATGGCAAATCTTTGAGCAGAGATGAGAAAAGGTGCTGGCAAGTGAACAGCCAATTCTTCCCTGAATTTATTATTGATACTTTCTCCCTCAGTCCTGGAGCAGTGCTATGCTGATGTAAGCAACTTGGACAGACTCCTCACAATGTAAAAGTGATTTTTCTTACATTCTTTTCTCCTCTCTGACTAACTCACTGAGAAGAAAGGAAGCTGATAGGAAGAAATGTAAAGAGGACAGAGATACTACTGCTACATCCTCGTCTTAGCTACTGTTTCAGGGTTTTGAAATCTGTTTTTACTTTCCATTTGCAAATGGTACAGACTAGAGAGTAAAAATTAGAGCCTCAAGGCATTTGAACAACTTTGGGCGTGAACCAGCTACTCAGAGTAAAAACTAGTTTTTCTGCATATGTATGCATTTCTAATTTTATACCCACGTGCAGATTTTATTGGTTTTATTTCATTCTCATAGTTACTTATTGGATTTTTAAATTAACATGTCAGAAATCTACATTATCTTTGCAGGGGATCATACTTTATATGTGATATTTAAGCTTCTTTTCTTCTTCCATGCAAATACAGTGCAATTTTATAACTTTTCAGTACTGTGAAAGATAGTTTCAGGTAATCACAAAAGACAAAAATAAGTTACTTAATGTAGATTTCTGACTGATATGTTAATTTAAAAATCCAATATCTTTGCAGGGGATCATACTTTATATGTGATATTTAAGCTTCTTTTCTTCTTCCATGCAAATACAGTGCAATTTTATAACTTTTCAGTACTGTGAAAGATAGTTTCAGGTAATCACAAAAGACAAAAATAATTCAAACCCCAAAATATTTCTGAGTGTTTGTGCTACTGACCTCCACAATAAAATCCATCTCTATTAAGTAAAACCATTGAGTGTTCAGAAAACAGTACAAAACAGAGTCAAGTGGACCTATGCAATTATTCTCCTTTAAAGTTTTGGGGGTTTTTCTACTCATCAGGCTTAAAATTGACCTCTAGCAAAAATCTGGACATGGCTACATGTTATAACACAGTCAAGAGTTAAGTGACAAGATTTGAGATCTCTCTTTTTTGTTTACGTACTAACAAAAGATCTTTAAAAAAAAACGCTAAAATGAGACTAACTTGCTAAATTAAGAAAGAAGCCAAGAGCCCTAATTGCCCCATCCTCAAAGGTGCTGAATACACTGGAGAGGGCAAACATTACGTTTTGAGGTCTTGAGTAGGAAGGTTCACTCCGCTGTTCCATGTAGGTAATCTGCTCAGGTCTTTGCTACATACATTTGCTGCATCTGCTTATGAGCAAAAAGTCAGAAAAATGTAGAAACGCCTTCCTATTTCTGGTATAGAAGCTGGAGAGGGTAAGCTCCTCTTTGTGGAAATGCAATAGACAGTTGCACAGAAGACTGAAAAAAGTGAAAAGGAGATTCAACTTTCACCATTTTTAAGCAATGTTTTTGAGGGCCCACATTTACTCATGTGACCCCAGGAATCCGAGGGAGTGAAAAACAGAAAGTAGTTTAGGAGTTCAGGTTCTCATTACAAAAATGGAGTTAATATATTTTTTGCTACTTTTAAACCTAATATTCGGTGTACCAGTACAGGTTGCTTTAAAATGTTTGTCTTCAGAGTTCTGTCTTATGTGAAAACAGCTATGAACCATGGCAGGTCTTCAAATGAATTTTCTCCCTTATCAATGAAGTAGTGTTATAAGCTCAGAAAAAATAGAATTGTCATAGAGAATATTCTCATTCCCCCCTTCCCCTTTAAGAATTTAGAAGGACTATTTTCTGCTAACATCAAATTCATGCTCTAAGTTGCAAAAGTGGTTTTGTCACCAATATCTTTCCTCATTGCCAGGCACAGAGGTGAGACTGATTGGTCTGTAGTTTCCTAGGGTGTCTTTTTTCCCTTTTAAAAAAGGAGATTATGTTTCCCTTTTTCCAGTCAACAAGAACTTCAACAAACTGCCACAGCTTCTCAGATGTGATGAATAATGGTTTAGCAACTTCATCTGCCTGTTCCCTCAGGATGTCAATCCCATAACCAATTGGTGATTTGCCTAATTGGACTGGCCCTTTCAAACCCCTTCACTTTGACTGGGGGGAGTGATGGAAAAAAAAAACAAAAAACAACCTACCAAACATGCCTCCAGAGCCCCTTACTGCCACACCCAGGGCCCTTCAATTCTTCCTGATATTCCTTAGACTGCTCCAGCCTGTATCCTTTGTGCCCACATGAAGCAGCAGCAGCAGCAGTAATAATAGTCAGTGGGCTCTACGAGGCTTAGTAGTCTCTCGATGACACCCCTGATAGGTAAGTTGCACACGTCTCCAGAGATAGTCAGGTTGGCAGATGCATGCCTCTGTCCCTCTCAGAAGAGAGTCACTGTTGCCTGTTGCTTTGTCTTGGTTGCATTCATTGTTGTACATGGAGCAGACTGGGCTGCCTTGCTGAGCTCCAGTGTCTCCCCTGATGTGATGGGTCTTTCCTTTTCAGTCTGCAGAGCAGTGAAGTGCTTATTATATTACCTGTTCCTTTTTCATTAAAATCAAAGTAGCATACACAGGTGAATTTTTCTCAATAACCTGCACATTCTGGTCACGTTCATTATTTTTCACATGGTGAGGCAAATATCATAAGGTAGTAGCAGATGGTGACAGCTTCCTAGTACTATCAAATCAAATTGAGATAGCAAAAATAAACATTGGTCCCAAGCTTAGAAACTAGGTGAACATTCTGCATTCTGAAAAGCTGTGCCAATTTCTTTAGAAACCATGAGAAAATAACATTGATTAAGAAATAACCGTGCATCTCCAAAAAGAATTCTTAGGAGACACTACTTTACTGGAGACATGAGACTACCTTGTCCTTAATCTCTTAAATCAAGATGGCTTTCATTACAAAAAAGTGAAATTCTCCCTCTGGTCTTCGTGTTGAGAAAGTGTTCTGATCAATAATAACTCTGTGTCACCTGAGATTAACTATTTGCAATTTAAGAACTACAGGTAATACTTGCACTGTTTCTTCAACCCCTCTATGGAACAATAAAACCCCCTAAAATATGCAGGAAAAATACCATTACTACATGATGAAAATCCAGGTAGTAAATATCATCCAAATTCACTGTCTTACTATTGATTTTT
Source organism: Apaloderma vittatum (assembly GCF_000703405.1). Classification (NCBI taxonomy): domain Eukaryota; kingdom Metazoa; phylum Chordata; class Aves; order Trogoniformes; family Trogonidae; genus Apaloderma; species Apaloderma vittatum. The sequence continues at coordinate 27,332 of NW_009727638.1, forward strand.
TACATGTATTTTTTTTTTTTCCACCACTTAAAAAACCTCATACCATGGTACATGACAAAACAACTGAAGGAGGAAAACCAAAGACACTGGGATTATAATATAGGCATTACAATATACTACATAAGCCTTACTTACACTTCTGATTTTAAGCATAAAGTATAAGGAATGAACATTTTCATTGATTCTTACTATTAATTTTTTACATGTATTTTTTTTTTTTCACCACTTAAACCTCATACCATGGTACATGACAAAACAACTGAAGGAGGAAAACCAAAGACACTGGGATTATAATATAGGCATTACAATATACTACATAAGCCTTACTTACACTTCTGATTTTAAGCATAAAGTATAAGGAATGAACATTTTCATTGATTTAGGATTTGGGAGCATCTTTGCTAGTACTAAATGCTTAACTGAACTAATTTTTGTGCAATTAAATATAACTATCACCTTCTAGGATTTAGATCAGGCAACACCCATTCACTTTCCTCTTCCCTCTCTTCCATCCAGTATATACAGTTGTCTTTTTGCAGATTTGGCCAATATAAGTAAGCATGTGTAGTCAAAAGATGGCGGACAATAGACTATTCCGAAGAAATTATTACCTATATTCTTTAAAACAGGTCGTGTCTCTCTTTCCTCTCAAAAAAACTTGAACAAACCCCACAAAAAAAACCCCATACAATTCCCCCTCAAATCCAACTCTCACTTAGGTTTTTTTTTTAAAAAAAAAATAGCCCTTTTTTCCATATGTAACATTTCCATATGTATGCAACAGTAAATCAGATATTCTACTAATGGAAAAGTAGGGCAACTTATTGAAATTGGTAGTTTCTGTCTTACAAAACTATTGCCTTTGACAACATTAATGTTTTTATGTGACAGTTGAATAGTGTGTAGAACAGTGGAACAGAAGAGGTTTTATGAGAAGTAGGCTGGGACAATAACATAGCATTTATGTGATACTGGTATCATGTATTTTACAGATAGGGAGAATAACAGTTCAGGCAGAAATTCTTAGCAGTCCTCTTTGTATGGAATGCTCTTTGTAAAAAATATGTTGCACAATCTACTATGTTTTGATATTCATCACAAAATAAATGTTGTGACAAATTAGTTTGATGAAAAGATACCATGACAAATATCACAGCATAAATGAGAAGTGTTATGACTAACAGTGTTCATAAGTGAAAAATTGTTCTCCTTAGTGTAATCAAATGTAGTCTGCTTTTTAGATTTTGGTATACTATGTACCTAGTTGAAATAAGTTGTATCATCTAAACTTTAGATGGTGAAAAAGAGGATGTGAGCTAGACAACACAGGACTGAGAAAAAGAAAATCCTCGTGTGCTGAAAAATAACAATACTTATAGTTTTGTACTGCACCTGTGCAAGAGGGAATGTCAGTCTTAGTGATTCCTCTTGTCATTCAATCAAATCCTCTATAATTTTGAAGGTGTAAGAGAGGCACAAAAGGTTACTGTTATCTTCAATTTTGGGTCTATAATCTCATTAGAGTAATGGGAGAATTCACAGTGTGATTTATTGTTCTTTCTGTCAGAAGAGTTTGGAAAGACAGAATCACCCCAATTTAAGCATGTCTTTTGGATTTATTTTTTTTTTTGCTTTATAATCCCAAATGCTATAAACATGTTTTTAATAATTGTAAGCTTTTCTTTTACATCCTCCATCAATGCTGAGCATATCTGCTGACTTTAAAAAATAATAAATGCTAAATCTATGTAACATGGGCTATTAAATGTGTTAACTTTCCTATTTATTGCTGCTATACTTTTTCTTATCTTTATTGTATTGATTTTAAGTCATCTGACAATATAGAGCATGGTTTTCCATTTACTTTCTTGTTTATGGCAAGGATCCCCTTTGATGTTTGACTGCATTTCTATGATCCCTTTTTTTACCTTTTCTCATTATTTTTCATCTTTCCTCTATATTGTCCTTTTCCCCAAGTCTTGGCTTTTTTACCTGAAGGGATACACTGTAGAGGATCAGTAACAATTTGGGATTCTTGCTGCTACTTCTGTCTCAAATCCATTCCTCTTCACTTCCAAAACCTGAGATTCTTTAAATGTCTTACAGGGATAGAATTGCAACAACATTAGCCCTGTCAGATTCTTTCTCTATTTCCATGTTGTCTTTTTTGTCCTCAGCATAGAGATTTTTTGCTTCAGGGGCCCACCCTGTAAACCAGTAATTAATTTTCAGATCTCAAAATTGAGAATTTAATAATTTTAAATTATCTGTTAAGTGGTCAGGAACAATAAAATGAGGGGAAAAAATTATTACTGCATACTTCAGTGGATACTTTATTTCTTTAAAAGTAAAAGCTGAGAATTGTGGGGCATACACAATCAACTACTTAACCAAGGAGCTTGAACTTTTATTTTAATATGGATTTTCAATGAGTCTTCACTAAACATTGCTTTGGCATACAAATAAGTACTTTTTTTTACCATATATCTATCAACTAAAAAGCATTTCTCCACTAATTTAACATATTTTCTCAGAAGCTCATAGTATCATGTTCATTAGAGCAGTATTTGTGTTTCTTCCTTGCAGAAATATTCTCCCATGGCTCCATATAGCAGGAGTGTTTTGGTGCATGGACTCATCCTGCAAATGTTCACAAAGTACTAGCATAACATTTCAATAGTATTAAAACCTGCTCGAGTTTACTTGCCAACTTGTTCCCTATTTGCAAGTAAAATATGCCTGCCTTCCTAATCATCTGCTGCTTTAACTGATCATTTCCCATTCATTTAATAATATATGCCAAGTGCCTTCCAAACATGTTTTATCCTTAGACTGTCTCATCATCATTATCTTGTATGGTAGCAGTGCCAACCTCAAAAGAAATGAACAACATAAGGAACTCAAATGTCTAGGTGGCAGGTCACTTTATGAAAAATACAGAATGTGAGTAGTAAGGCCTATCTAAAAAACACCGATGTGTTTCTTAAAATGAACAGAAATTTTGATTAATCAATGAGTGTTTTATACTACTATCTGTAAATTGAAAAATCTGAAATATGTTACTATAGTGATGAAATTGGAAAAGTAACAGTTTCTAAAAAGTAATTGGAAATAATGGTCTTGATTCCACAGAAATAAGTGTGTATTACACCAATGAGAAATTGATAGTTTTTATTGAAGTGCCAAAAAATATAGTTATCTAAGGAGAAGAAAGATGTATTAGTGTTTCCAAACTTCATGAGTCAACTTTAATTTTGTGAGTAAAAATATTGCCATTGCGCAATCTTCCCCAAAAAGCTTCTGAGACCAGTTTGTGAAAAAATGTCAAGATATATTTCAGAGAATAGATATATTTGATATCATTATAACAGTGCAGCTGAGTAGTAGAAAAAGCATGACAATTAAAAAACCTCAATAATTTAAGATAAAAGAAAATAATAGACTAAGAGAAAGTAGTTCAATCATTTCAATATTTCAATCCTCCCCAAAGCCATACACTTTTAACATTACATGATTTCACTTCTGGAGCTAAACATAGTTTAAGACTGGATAACTGTCATAAGCACTGATGAAACTTACAAGATGGATAAGAGATTTGTTTCTTCCCTATATGCTTTAATTCTCTCTAATGTATGTGAAACAGAAAGACTAGTTCTACTTTTGCACTTGGAAGTTAAAGCAGTATTTGGGGGGAGGGTTTATGGATACTGGTACCTCATTCTTGAGGGGTTTTTTTTTTTCATTTTTCTATTTTGGAAAAAAAGTGTGGTAGCATATAATTACTTTGGAACACTCCGAATATTTACTGTGGTAATAAGAGCTAACAATCTTGAGAAAAGTTCAATGCTGTTTCCAGAATGGATGGATCTACACAAATTTTAAACACCACCTACAGTGTCTGTGCTCTCTCAGGATTTTATTAATAAAGTCAGACAATATCTGACCAATACAAATACTACCACTCAAAAAATGTACATATGTTGCTCCAGACAGAATAAGCAGTTAGCACTTAAATAGTGCTTTGCAGTTTCAAATCACTTTTTACTGGCAAACACAGCACCAGTGTATGGTGGGTTTCTATTTAAAGCCTTAACTACCAGCCTACGTTACTGATGTGGTAGTAAGACATCTGATGGGACTACCATATTATTGATTAAATTATTTATTTGTTGGATTTAGGAGATTAAGCAGTAATGTTTAAGAGGAACCCAAACTAATTTGGCCAATAACCCATGCAATAATGATTCAGTGTGTTTACAGTTTTATTTTAGACATGTAAACATAAAGTTACTCATCACTGGTTATCAATAACCTGGTTATGCAAAGTAACAATCTGTTTTCAAGCTTCCAAAGAGATCAAGTATATCACCTGAGTCTAAACTCCTTCATGGTATGAACTGAAAGTAAAAAAAAAAAAATAAAAATGGAAATTTACTTCTCAAAACCCCATTATATTACAAGATGTCAACATTTTCTGTTACCCGAAAATAATATATATTCTTACTTTAATGGTTGGAAACTTATTTTTGTCAAACAGAAGAAAACCTGGTAACAGAGATAAAATAATACACTTGTAATCTTAAAATAAACAACAAAACACCTTCTCTCCCCTCAAAAAACCCCACAACTCAAATCCATACACTAATTTTCTTATCGTGGCTCTTCTTTCTACTGTTCTGTTTTACATCCCCATCAGTTTAATATTAAGTCGTCATGCCATGGTTTCTGCTGTCCACTTGCTAAACACTGTGCTGTATATCTGAACAAGTAGGCTTCTGAGCAGTTTTTACAGTGCCCTTTGCCTAAGTGCAGAGGACAAAAGATTGCATAGGACATACATAAAGGACTCTTATCACACTTGCCTCATAGTCTTGTTCACAGCAAGCAACGCAGATAAATATGTTTAAATGTGAAGAACTCTCAGACAGTCCCAGAAACATCTGTAGGAATTTTAAGCAAAACAGTTCATGGAAGGAAAAAGCACTCTGGTGCTAGTGAGCACTCTGGGGAAAACAAAAAAGCAGAACCGAAACTCTTTCCTCGCTACAGCTTGTGTGACATGGCTGCTTCAGGATCGTGGAGAGCATACGTGGAGCTCCAAGCTGCAAACTGCTCCTTGTTAGGGGAATTTGTCTTTTATGAAAGAGATTTAATTGCAGCCATCTTCAAACAAATTGAAAAATAACCAGAAGGTGAGTAAGTGAAAGTTTCATTTAATAATCTCAATGAGACAGAGCCTAGAGCATCTGAAGACCTTTAACAAGTGCTAATGATTATACCTGAGAAAATATCTGGTTCTGATTCAGAATTATTAATTTAAGTTTGAGAGGGAAGGATAAGAATTTATACGAATTTAATGTGGGGAATAAAAATAAAATTTAGGAAAAAAAAGGCAAGCAAAAAACCCCAAACAAAACCAGAAGTGAAACTTGTAGAATAAATCAACTGTTGTTAAAGTAACTTATGATGCTAGTTCTCTGTTGCTAGTTCTCTGTTGCTAGTTATGTCATGTGTTCAAATGTTTGCTAGTTCTTAAAGACATGAGTTACTTTGTCTTCTATGTATTTGTCAAGGGATAAAAATGGACTTTCTGTTGTACACTGCACAGTTGGTTTACTGACACATTCCAACACATTCTGATAATTTCCCAAAAACTGGTCTTGCAAAACGTATGGGTAGAGTCCCAGAACTCTACCATGTCATGGAATGGGCTAAAATCGCATGATATAGTCATAGTGATATAATCAGCATCTAACTTAAAACCATATGATCACTTCTTCATCTAAAGGACCAGAGAAGCAAAGCAGTCTGGTTACACAAATGAATCAAACCATGACTTACTTGTCGTGGATGTTCTCCCTTCCATTTACCAGGTCTGGGTCCTTGGATTGTCTTGATGTGTAGTACTTTGTTGTTGTTGTTGTTTATAGTTATGACACTGCCAAGATAGAATGAAATTGTACACTTATTTGTCACTGTCTTTTCAGTTTGGTGAATTGAGCACTGATGGTTTTTATTTTTTTCTTTGCTAAGTATTCCTGGGTCTGAGTCTGTTTACGGCAGTACCAAAGTCAATGCTGCTACACTTACTTCACCATCTGAAGAAGAAAACTTTTACAGTCTAACTTGGGTCAGATCTGTTCAGTTTTTACTCAATTTTCAATAAAGTACTATGAAGTCTTCTTTCAGCATTATATTTCATCTGAGCTTTTCAGACTATTTGAATATCTGTATTTGACATTATTTTCCTCAAACATATTAGTTTGTATTTTTCCTATTTGAATCTCATTTTGTAATTTTCTGCCTGATTCCTTAATCTCACTCGGTCTCATTTGTATTATGCCTTTGTGCTCTCTGGTGTTCACCTCAAATTCTAATTTATTCTCACCTGCATATTTCATTAACATATTTTTACTCCCACATCCACATTATTAATAAAGACGTTAAACTGAATGAATCTCTGCAGAATGCTATTAAATATTCTCCTCTACACTCCAGATTTAATACTTTGAGCCTTTATTTTACAGTCAGCTCTCAATCCACATGGCAATGCTGTTCTACAAGTCATTGGGAAATAATTTTCAGTACAATTCTTCAAGGTATCATATCGAGCACTTTACTAGACTCCAGATATATATATTGCATTCCCTTTATCCACCAAGTAGGTGATTGCATTAAAAAAAAAAAAAAGAAAAAGAAGAAAAAAACCACAAAACCAAATGGCAAAAATCTAGTTTTGGGAAATAGCTACTGTACTTTATTACTTGATGATTGTACTTGGGATTGGGGAAAGATTTGAATTATTTTTTATAACCTTTGCGTTGTGATTTATAAAACACTCTTTGCAGCTTTACCCAGGATCATTTAAATTCCCTTGGCATCAGGATATGTTTCTTCTGCTTGTAGTATTTAGCACTAAACGCTTGTTCTCAGGACAGAATAGCAGGGCAAAAGGCTCCTTCAGACCAACCCTTCTGCTGAACTATGGCAAAGCTTACAGACAGTTCTGCTGGGAATGCTACAGCCAACTATGCCATGACATATCTCCCACAGACAGCAGAGTCACCTTTGCGCTATCTGGAAAGATTCCATCGTGTTCTTATGTGGGAGAAGTGCCCCCTTCTCAACCTTCTGACTGCAGTGTCTGGGAAGGCAGCGTGGCCCTTTACATTCGTGCCGATTTGGTTTTGCTCTTTTTTGAATCTGCTTTCTAACACAGTTTCTTTTTCTGTGTTAAATTGTTTCCCTCCCTAAAAATTTTCTCTCAGCTACTTGTGTTCTTTTCTAATTATTAGACGCAATTAAAGTAATTCTACTTCTTTCTACAGGTTCCGCAGTTTGACAGTCGAATCTAATCAGCACCAAATTCAACCGTGGTTATCTAGCTAGCAAACTATGTGTTTGCTTTGGGAAGGTAAATTGAAGACCTGGTGTATTTGTCTAACTGTTTAAAGCAATACTCAGTACTAAAAGAATGATGCAGTCTTTCATCAGGAAATATGTTGTCTGGAAAGGAAAAATCATTGTTCATATTCTTTATTTTAGATTTATGCAAAAACTGCACCAAAAATAATCAAGGGAGTCCAGCCACGAGACGAAATTTAGAATTGTCTCGTAGCAAGCAAAGGCTAGGAGAAAACCCAATTTGCTTTGAAATGACTATTGGAATAACTGCATTTAAGTATTTCTGAACAGTTCAGTTCCGAGAAGGGTATTTTACATCCAAGCCATGTGCTCTAATCTATCAAACCAAATACTAAATAAATTATTAAGCCTGTGTGGGTTGCTTATTTCCATTTCAAATAAAATACAAATCAAATATGACATTTAAAACTTTTCTATAATGTCTATAGAGTGTTAAGAAGAACACAGACTTGTAAAAAAAGGCTTGTTAGGTGCTTATAAGACTGACCTATCAATAGTGGAAGTTATTAAAAATACAGATATTCCATATGATGGTTCAGGATAACATTTGTGGCTTAAAATGCTTAAAGGTTAATGCTGACGATAAAGGCTAATGGCTGTCTCGGTTTCTCCTGGTATTCATTCTCAAAATCTCTTTGTTTAGTGAAGCCACTTGTTGCATACTCCCTGTTTAAGGTGTCCCTAAGAGGTTTAACTTATTTATGCCGGTGTTAGGCTATGGCATTTTTGGTTTGCTGGGGTTTTTAGTGAGGTAAATATAAGCTGGCTCCTCTACTTCTTTCTGTAACAGAAAAGACAATATATGGCAAGAGTTCTGAAAGTGTTTTCAGGCCTCTATAGCTAATGAAAGCTATGAAAGCCATCTTTGGGTTTCTACAGTTTGAGATTCATCTTGTTCCAGTTCTCTGTCACCCTCACAGTGAGGAAAAATTTCTTTACTGTGAGGGTGACAGAGCACTGGCACAGGCTGCCCAGAGAGGTTGTGGAGGCTCCTTCTCTGGAGACATTCAAAACCCGCCTGGACGCATTCCTGTGTGGCTGCCGTAGGGGATCCTGCTCTGGCAGGGGGGTTGGGCTAGATGATCTCTAGAGGTCCCTTCCAACCCCAAACATTCTATGATTCTGCTTAAAGTAAGAAAATTGTAAATAAGGCATGAGTGAGCTCTTCTCCACATTTTCCATGTGTGTTACAATAACATCTTTAGAAGTTACTAAGAATGTCCAGAGCTCAGCAAGAGCGGTAAAAGGTAAGCCTCACTAGTGCATCAAAGAAGGGAAAACAAAGACTATAGAGCATAGTCATGCCATACTAACTTAGATGTTCTGAATGCTCTCTGGATAAAATTTTGCTAACAGTGGAGTCAAAACACTCTGACACTTTGTTTATGTATAAGCCAGGTGTCTAAAATACATATGGTTGTTACGGTGCCTTAACTTTTACTTTAAAATGCACATAAATTTTATACCTTAACTGCACTGATATTGTAAAACATGTAAATATTATTATGCTTAAGGATATGGTTAAGATAAGCTCTGTGTGTAGAATTTAGAAAAATAAGTTATGTCTTTTATTGTTATAAATTTTGTGATTTATGATGGTTTGAAGTGGGTTTTTTTGAGATTTATGATAGTTGTTTCTAAGTGATCAGATTTTAGAAAATCACAAGAAGGCAGTTGTGTACATATATGGAGGCAAGGATGAAATGTTTACCTGGAAGTTTTTTTCCTGGTTTAGTTGGCCTCGCTCCCCATCATTTTATTTTTTATGAATTCCTACCTACGTTTTTGAGTTGGATTTTCTGAAGTAAGTTGATGTTCTCTGTTCAAACACATGTGCTTTCAGTGCACCCCTGAATAAAATGTGAATCACTGTACACCATATAACAGATGTGCCATTGTCTCTCTTCATGAAAAAACAGTGAAGTAGACAGCTGTAAGCAGAGACACAACCTGAAAATGCCAAGACTTTAAAAAAATTGCTCTAATTGCTGAAATTTTACTGTTCTATTCAGGTATTTAAAATACATGATGAAGTTCTCCTCTAAAATTAAGATTTATTGTTATGTTGCTGGAAGAAGATGTAAAAAAAAAAATCAGCACCTGATTACAATGAACAGGGCCATTCTCTGTTGAATATTTGTAATGCAGCTGGTCAAAAATGTTTGGTTGAAAGTTGTTTATGGCAGAAAACTAGTTTTTACTAAATGTTCTGGGACCCAAGATTGCCTTTTTTTTTTTTTTTGCTTTCTTTCAATCAAAAGATTACATTAAAGAATAAAAAAAAACAAACAAAAAGATTCCTAACAACTTTTTTTCCTCCCCCATTCTCTTTGTTTAGCAACATGCAGAGACATTAAATTCTTAGTTGATGAGCTTTTGGCATATGTCAGGATTGTTTCCTATAATTTTCTTATAGGTACTTTTTTGCTAAATTTAAAAGTTATGTCCAAGTCTGGCTGATTACTGCTATGTCAACTCTGGCTGATTACTGCTAAATAAATTGAAGAAACTTTATTCCCAGTCTTTTACACATATTTGCAAACCTCCTGATATGGAAAAAGCTTTTGCAAAAAGGAAGAGAGTAACTTTTTTTTGCCATGTCCGTGATGAATAAAATAAGAAGCTAATTAGATTAGATTCCAGCATGAAAGAACTTGGATTAGATAGTATGAAGAACATTTTGGTGATAAAGATGTCAAAAGCAAAAGAATGAATTGCTGTAGCAAAAAGCTGTAGCTACCCTCATAGAACACCTTTATTAATACATTTGATAAACATCAGGCAGGAATGACAGAGGTAAAAATAACTTCATGTGAGGCAAGGTGCCAGATCAGACTTCTTGAGGTACTTACAGAGTTACTGTTCCATAAATCTGTCTTTGTAGCTGTACCATGAGTAGTTTCACAACTGTCAATGGGACAACTTAGAAATGCCAACCTCTTGTGAAAGACTCTCCATGGTCAGGATATTTACATCTGCAGTCCGCAGCAATCAAAAAGCCTAAGTTTTTGTTTCTGCTTTTTAGTTGTTTGCCATCTGTTCTCTAGTATAAGTTACTCAACATAAATTTTTCATATGAAGAGATAGATGTTTCTTACTGGGTATGGGAAAAGGTCAAATTATCTATTCCTTAAAAAATTCCTTTATCCTTTTTAAAGATGCATTTTTATGTAAAAGTAATGTCTAACAGAAGGAAAGTGCAAACAAATATACTCTCATTAAATTATGTATATAAATACATTAAATACTCTGTTTTGACAAAAAAAATGAAATTTGATGAGCTTTGAGGTTTCTCAAGTTTCCTGTGTTTCTATCTCTTTTTATTTCTCTAATCACAAGGGGGCAGAGAAACAAAAACCTTGGAGGGATCCAAGTTATTCAGCATCCCTGAAGGATGGGAGGTAGTTCTTTGTCAGGACATGCAGAAGCCTGAAAGTTGTTACCTTAGCTAACCTAGAGAGCCCCTACTGCAGCTGGGACTCCCGTTGATTTTCAGCTCCTGGTTTTCAGGTCTTGTGACAAAAAACCTTGAAGTCTCTAGTCCTAGGACAGTCCACAAAATGGAACAGTTCTTGAGAATACAGTTCACTGCAAACTTCAAATGTCAGGCTCTGCTCCAGAAACAGAAACCCAGGAGTCCTCAGAGCCACCTGATCATCCGAGCCCTCTGTTCTCCACTGTCACATGTGACACGAGTGGGCTGCTGAAACCACCGCTTTCTTACTTCTTATCACAAGTTCGTTAGGCTTGTTTTCACAATTTTCATAATATCACATTTTTCAGTGAAAATCTGTTTTTACTTGGAACACAGACAAACAGGTTTTGTATTCAATATTGTTTAAAACTCTGGGTGGAAATCTAAAAGTAGTTTGTAAGCAAAAGGAAAGCCGAAAAAGAATCCACAACCAAAGCCGGAATCTATTTGCCTACAAAATCAAAGTTATTTCATATATAGTCCTGCTTCAGAATTCTACCAATTTTATAGACTTCCAGCCACATGTTTCTGGTTATTTCCAAATTTTGCTTCTCTGTTGCTGTGTGGAAGATCCATGCCAGGAACACAGGAACTGACTAACAAACTGAGTGAATATTGGAAACAGTTATTTTGTCAATACACAGTGTACTATCAAATGTAAAAATGAAAAAAAAAAAACTCTTATAGTCAGTGTAGTTTCAATTAGAGGGCTGGTTAGCTCAGTCAGTTGAGCGTGGTGCTGACAACGCCAAGGTCGCAGGTTCGATTCCAGTTTGATCCTCATGTGTTGCCCGATCTAGTTGAGAGGTGTCCCTGCCCATGACAGGGAGGTTGGATTAAATGATCTCTAAGGTCCCTTCCAGCCTAGGCCATTCCATGATTCTATGAATTGTTCCTTGCAGCAATTGCAGGTAAACTGTTTTCATGCAGAAATTATTTTACCTGACAGCCTTTCTTCAATATTGTATGAATTTTAGCCCCATGAAAATTATACGATTAGCTTTAAATTTTAAACTATCAAAGTGAATTCACTAAAGAGTAAATTGACTAATTTTGTTTAGTATTCATTTTTTCTTCGTATTTGGGTTGTTCTTGTTGTTAGGATGTATTCATTTTGTTATTAAAGAACAATTGGATTATAAGAACATAAACTGCTTAGATATTTATGATTTTTTTTTACCCTAGTTGTTACAAGTGCATAAAACATAAGAACATAATCAATTCTATTTTAGCTAAAGTAGAAACCTACCTATTTCGAGTAATGAAGAAATTTCTTGGATCGGAGACCATCTGGAAACCTGTTCAGAAATAAAAGGGAAAACAGATAGTGAAAGGTCACAAAGCAAAAGATAAATTGCTCATACTTAAAAAAGAGAAAAGGAGTCTGAAAACCCTCCATCCAACTGCATTCTGACATTCAATAAAGTCTAACCTTGTGGTTTTACTCTTAGTTCTTGCTTTAAAAAAGCAATTCTTCATTTTTTCTTCACTTTATACTCAGAATAGGACCTTCATTTTCTTCTCTTCTTTCCAATCTAAAGCTCAGTGACTGTGACTGTTAATTTTGACCACCTTGACACGTTTCCTTGTCTACTTTATCTGTTGTGGTATTCCTGAGACATCAGATTTTGGACTCTACCGATCCTAAAATATCTGTTTAAGGTTTATGATTAAGGTTTTTTTTGTATGCAGCCCAAACTCACATCTGTTTTTACACTATTGGGATGATTTTTGAAAAATACATTCAGTTTGATTCTTAGTGAGTTTATCTGCCTCAAAATAGGACGCTTTGTGTAATGCAGTCTTTCTCCTTACTCGTTTTCAGATTACAGCTACTATTCTCATGTATTGGGCATTCACATGATGATTCCCATTTGTTCTACATTTTGGTGTACTAGCCACAAAGTTTTGTTTTTCATTTAGATTTTTTGAGTGTTATTTTCTTTAATTTCTGTTTCCTCTTAGTGCTTTATGAGACCTATATAGTAGTTTATCCTCTAATGATTCATTCTTACAGATCTTCTCAAGGATTGTCTCAACTATAATCTCCCTGCATTTTATTTCATTGTTCTAAAGAATTCCTAACTCTGTAATCAAGTGTATGATTTTTGACACAGCTACATGACCACACGTGCACACAGCGTAATCACATAATATGTTTATGGGTTTTTTTTCCTGTGTTTTGTTTCTATGTATGCTTGAACAAACAGGGAAGAGGAAGGAAAGGAGTTAAAAGGTTCTTTAAAAGTCACTGAATTTGTAGACAAGTTCACTTGAATTGTTAGTTTCGTAACATCGTTTTTTTGCACAAGTGCTGTGGGAATGGACATGTCCTTTGATGGACAGGCAAGAGGTCTAGAGAAAGGACAATAACGCATACATGTCAGTGCAGAAACAGCAAGGAGATGTTAATTTGGGTACAGGTTTGTTGCTCAGTGCTTACATTTAGGTTTGAAGTACCTAAAGTCACAGGTGCTCTATAGTTAAGTCTTTCATGTTTATCTTAGCAGCACTGCTAGGATAAACATGTCATAGGATAAACTGTCATTCCCAAGCTCACATTCATGATATTCAGTGTTGTACAAATCCTAGTAATAATTCAAGAACTAAATTTGTTGCTCAAATACTTCAACACAAACACTTATTTCAGTGGCAAAGATGTTTTATCTCTTGTTTTTTTCACTGAAGATTTCTGTCTTATCAATCCCACCTGAGTGGTCTTTCATTTATTCTGATGTCCTCCTGTCTTGAACAAATAGGTAAGTATGGGTTAGGGTAAAAGTATCTTTTTCTTGACATTTGTTTCCATTCATTATAGATATAGACTTATTCAAACCCTTGAACATTCTTTTTTTTTCTTTTTTTCTGCAGCTTGGTGTCCTCTCCATGAATTTTATTTTGTTGTTCTAAAAAATTCCTAAGTATAGTGGGATTAAATCCAAAATATAAACATTTGAACTTAGAGAAGATAAACTAAAGAAAAAGTTTTTGTAATTATTTGCTATAGATCAGAAAGTCTGCAAGAATACAACCGAGACTGACAGATTTGGAAGATGCTTAGAGCATATCGTTCTTATACCTGCTAAGCGTTCTAATTGTTTCATTATTGGGATAAACAATATGCCATCTCTCTGTGAACTTAGGCAGAGTTTATGAAATATTTCTCATTAAAGACATGCTGTACTAATAGCTATCAAATAACCGCAGAAATGCATTTTTGGAAACGAAACTGGCTTGGGTCACCACAGGAGATACGTTGATATTAGTCATTCTGCTAATGTTCACAACTTTGCTCAATTTATTGATTCTATGCTGAAGAGGGAAAAAAAGGCGAATCTATCTGTTTTTCAAGATGAAAATCAAAGAAAAACATGAAAAAAACTTCTCTTTCTTTTCTCTTACTAGATCCATGACATGCCTTTCTTCACTGGCACCTTTAATAATGTGAAACTCTAGTACGGTTTGACTGCTATAAGCCAAACTAATTACACAATCTGAGATCTTAGGTTTCTCTAAGTCAATATTCAGAACAACTTAGAATATATTTGAACAATGTAGACGTAAAGGTCAAGTTACAATATTAATTCTTTCTAGGTAGGCCCAATATATTAAAATATATTTTCCTTTCTGTTTGAAAAGTCAGAGCATTCAAATACAATCAAGATACTTTTGTCAATTATCCATCTGCATCAAATGAGCTAAGAGGCAGCTTTGTGCTGTGCATACTTTCTTCCATTTTAATGATGTGAATTCTTTCTTTTAGACATGAGAAATTCCAAGAAGTTACCTCTCAGCAGCTTCTTTAAGTGGTGCTGAGTAATACATAATTTATCTGTAAGAATAAGGACTTGTAGATACTCAGCATAGGAGTTTCATAAATAATATGACTGAACACTTACAGTACATTATCATAACTGCTCTGAATGCAAAGGTTGATGTTTTATATTGAGTTCTAAATTTGGGATATATTATTTTTCCTTCTTTTTATGAAACTTTGGACATTAGCTTGTGGGTTAGGTAGTGATAAATTTAATTTACTGAATGCACTATAGAATAGTGTATAATAACATATGCAAAAACCTCTGTAGATATCTTATACTAAGTGTCATTCTTTCACCCACATTTGAAGTATAATATCTTTATTGTTCTGTGTGTTACTGTGCTGTTTGACAGCACTGGTGAATTTCCCTAGGTTGTTTGTCAATTTTAGTACAAAGTAAATGTTGTTTAGATGCTCCAGATTGATTATGTTCACCCTCAGGCAATTTAACAATAACCTATTGCAGATTAAAATCACAAAATACTATGTCACCTCCAGTTCTTATTAAGATAATTGACCCTCCTCCTGAATTAATAATCTACAATCTGGTTGCTTAAATATGCTTGCTACTAAATAGTTCTCCTAAAGTCTAAATGGTAACATATTTTGATGAGATAATTGAGCTTGTTTTTCTTCTTTTTTCAGTTAAACACCTTGGACTGCCAAGAGAATATTGCTTAAAATTTATCAGAAAAATGTAGAAAGCCTCAAATTTTCCAGGGAAATCTTTTATAATTTCAAAGTTATTTTATTCATTATCCTTCTCCTATTCAAAAGAAAAAATATAGATGAAAATCTAAGCTATTCAAACTCAAAGTTATCACTGCATATATAATTTGACATTATAAATTTATTAGTTCTGAAACAAAACTTTTTCTATCATAGTAGGATACCTTCTATGTTTTCTCATAATTAGTATGGGTTTACTTGAATTTTTAAATTAGTAGGAAATTATTTAAATATTATTTAAAATTAAACTGCTCTTGGATAATTTGCAATTTCTAATGGAGATGATGAGATTCACAATGCTTTGGATTTCTCTCAGTGTGGAGATTTATGCATGTTTCTATCTAGGCTTATTTTGATTTTATATTGCCTACTCTTTGTTTGTCTCCCAGATGAGTGCTGATGAAATAGACAGAAACATATGAGAACTTTGTTTCCCTCATAAAAGCAACCATTTTGCATCTGGTCATCATATTCTGTACCTCATTGTTTCCCCCTCATACTCCCTATGTACCCGCTTTCTTATCTTTATGTTTCTCCTTGTTCAAGGAGAAACATAATATATACTACAATATATAATTTATATTATAGTATATATATATTATATATAATAAAATATAGAATAATATATGCATATACCTCAATATGTATATATTTCCTTCAGACATGGTAGACAAAAGGGCTGACTCAAGCAGCTTGATTGAAAATACGATTCCATTTGCATCTTAGGTTTATTTTGTTTTCTCCTAGTCAAATACAGGGTGGAGGAGTGGGTTGCTTTTATTTAAATCAATGCCAAGCCTATGTCCATAGCTGGTTAGTTCATAATAAAGTTCTGTGGTTCTGTGAAATGGAAGCTTGCTACCATGAGCAAACTCTGATCAAATCCTTACGTCAGTGAGGAACTGTGAAGGAGTTCTGTAAGACTAAACATCTGTTGCCTTCACCCCTTAAGTGCCACCATGTACATTACTGTAAGTGCACCTGCACTTGTATGATGAATTAAAGGAATTCTGTGTATTTTGTACTCAAGGCCTGACTCTGTGTTAATTATTTACATAAATAGCCCATGGGGAGACGGATGGGCTATTGGCATGAGAAAAGTCATTGAAATTTGAACTTTGGTTTTCACAGAATCACAGAATGTCAGGGGTGGGAAGGGACCTCAAAAGTCCAGCCTCCCTGCCAGAGCCGGATCACCTACAGTAGGTCACACAGGAACGCGTCCAGGTGGGTTTTGAATGTCTCCAGAGAAGGAGACTCCACAAGCTCCCTGGGCAGCCTGTTCCAGTGCTCTGTCACCCTCACAGTGAAAAAGTTTTTCCTTGTATTTTTGTGGAACCCCTTCTGTTCCAGCTTGTACCCATTGCCCCTTGTCCTGTCATTGGACGTCGCTGAAAAGAGCCTGGCTCCACCTTCCTGACACTCCCTTTTAAAGCCTTTAAAAGTCATACAGAAAGCACTCTAAAAAAAGATATGCAATATCCAAACAGAAAAAATTGAGAAGAAAAATCTTGTATATATAAATTACTTAGCAGGCCTCTAAACATACTTTTCTGAACTTCTTTTACAAAGTTGCTGTATGTTGTTAACAACTTCTTGCACCAGCTAGCTACACAGAGAAATAGCCAATAAAAAAGCAATTGAAATAATATATAAAATATCCTTAAAATGGCCAAAGACATTGAAAGAGCTAAAACAAATTCTCCCAGCAACCAGCTACTGAGTTCAGTATGCAGTAAAATTTTTTTATCCTTCCTGACTTTAAAGTACCTAGCCTTTTTTAGGACTGGTTCTCGAGAAGGTAATATTTTCTCAACTCCAGCAATGTAGTCTTCTGTAGTTGCTCAGAACAGTAGCCCAGAATATAAACAATGATTATCAAATTCACTGACCAACACAAGTCTTACACAAATAGAGATTTTTTTCAAATAGAATTTACTACTAAATCATAGCTACTGTAGAAAACAGATTAAAAAAAAATTGTTCTATTACAATCAATAGCAAAGTTTCCTTTTATTTCACTAAAGCCTCAAATTGCCACAATTTGATTGCATTAAATTGATAATTTTTCTTCCCTGAGCTTGTATTACGTGCTTTTCCATGTCCATATTTGTCATGTAAGTTTTTCACTGTAAGAATAGTTCTATGTCTTTATATATGATAAGGAGCTACGACTGGCGTCACTTCTCACCACTTAAGGTATTGGAAAGATAAAACTTTGAAGTAGGCAGGTAGACCTGCCAATCTCCTTGCTAATTCTTAACAAAGTGTTCTAATGATAGTTCTTCCTTGTAAATTACGTAATTCTCAGAATACTGTAAGCTCATTTCTGCACCTTTCAAGTTTTGCTGGAACACATCTAGATGTATTTTCAATTTATATATTGCTGTTCCATTTTTCTCATTTTTAAGTTCGTCATTGGTTTTAGGAAATTCTGCCTGGGACTGGGAATTTATTGGGTTTTTGAATAACAGTATTAGAATCTAATGTAAAGCCCTCTCAATGAGCCTTGAGTTTGCAGGGCTCATCAAGAGTGCTTTAAACTAGGTTCAAAGGGGGAAGGGGATAAAACCAGGCTTACTAGAGATAAGCCTAGGGGTGGCATGCCAATGTGAGGGGTGAAATTGATAGTCCAGCGCAAGTGCATCTACACCAATGCACACAGCAGAGGCAACAAGCAGGAGGAGCTGGAAGCCATTGTACAGCAGGATAGCTATGACTTAGTAGTCATCACAGAAACATGGTGGGATGACTCTCATGACTGAAGTGCTGCAATGGATGGCTATAAGCTTTTCAGAAGAGATAGGCAAGGCAGGGCAGGGCAGGCGGTGGGCTGGCTCTATATATTAGGGAGTGTTTTGATTGTGTAGATTTCAACAGCTGTGATGTTAAGGTCAAGTGCTTATGGGTAAGGATGAGGGGGAAGGCCAACAAGGCAGATATCCTGTTGGGAGTCTGTTACAGACCGCCCAGCCAGGATGAAGAGGCAGGTGGAGCATTCTACAGGCAGCTAGCGGAAGTCTCAAAATCCCCAGCCTTTGTTCTTGTGGTATATTTCAACTTACCGGACATCTGCTAGAACTACAACACAGCAGCGAGGAAACAGTGTGAGGCAGAAAACTTCCTGACACAGCTGGTGAATAAGCCTACCAGGAAAGTTGCCTCACTAGACCTCATGTTTACAGAGAATGGTGGATGAAGTAGTGGTTGGATGCAATTTTGGGCTTAGACACTGTGAGATAATTGAGTTCTCAGTTCTTGATGAAGTAAGAAGAGACATCAATAGAGCCAAGTGTAGGGTCCTGCATTT
>NW_009727639.1:0-1367 GCF_000703405.1 Apaloderma vittatum
AAGCACAGTGATGATTAGGTATCTGGAACTTGTCTTCTATTTAAAGAATCAAAACTGAAACAAAGGAAAAAAAAAAATCAAAACCCATTAGTTGGGAAGTGTGTGAGCTGTGTTTTTGTGAGAGTGGGAACACTGAACCTGATTCTTGACACCAGGAACCTGTGGCCGGTATTGCATACAGCAAGTCCAGATTCTTCACCTATATGATTAATTGTTAATTTTTTTCTCTTTTGTATACTACTGTGGAGTTCTTGTGGTGGGGCTCAAAGGCTTTGCCAACAGCTGTGCAACCTCTACCAGCACAGCCACAGAGATGTTGAATGTGACAGCTGTTTTGTGGACAGGTGGTTTAAGAGTTAGGCTGTCTGAAACACCCACTTGGACTAACCACACTGCGATGCTGGGAAGGGCTTATGTACCCTTAAAAGTTTGTTTCCCAACCTTTAGATGCTCAGAGAAAATAATTTGCATATTTGGGGGGGGAGTGGAAATAAATAAACCCACTGTGGTGATGATTTTGCAAGTCAGTGTCCATTCACAAATGCTCTTTCCTACATCTACCCCTCCATCTTTTCTCCTAAGTGCCTCTTCCAAGAAAACAGTGATGCCATGGACTCCCCTCCTCGGTCTAAAACTCAGTTCCATCCTGAACTGTGCTCAAATAACTAACCCACCATTGGTGTTCCGCAGGCTTAGCTACCCAGGGCCAGTCCTCGGATCCCCCTGGACCTCCACATAAACTTACTTAGGTTAAAAGCCTTGGCTACCTCTTCCCCTAAAGTCAAGAAAACCGTTTTCCCATTCACTACCTTGACCCTGCCAACAAGGTAGAGAGGTGATTATTAGGAACAACATCGTAGTCGCCGTGTCGCCTTATGTGCCAGGTGTGACAAATAAATGCACAGAACCAATCCAGCATCAAGCGCGCAGTGACGGCAGAGCTGTTGGCATCAGCCCCCATCCCTGGAGGTTCAAAAGAAGGGAGGTCTTTTCAGACCACTTCTGTAGATGATCCCTGGGTTAACAGCTGGGGCTCCCCACAAAGGCAACATCCTGACCACTCCTCCAGCTCACTCCTGTGAGGGGTTCACCCAGTCTTCCAGCCTTTTCCTCCAGCTTACAAGTCCGAGTTTCTGGGGCTTTGGGGATTGTGACTTGGGTTTAGTGAGTCCACCCATGTTCAGCTGTCTCGACTGCTGATGCCACAGTTAACAGTAGTGGGGATGGTCTGTGCCACTTTGGCACAAATGGCTTTTCTTTCCACTCTTTAATTAGGGCCCCTTCTCCTGGTTTAAAGTCACGGACAGCCAAGTCCAAAGTTGCAGAGTCTGCACCAGCTGAGCTTCCTGTCCAAGAGGTTGTACAAG
>NW_009727640.1:0-3058 GCF_000703405.1 Apaloderma vittatum
CCTTGACTCGGGCCCCAGGGAGGCAACAGACTTCCCTATGGGATTCATCCAGGGAGTCTCGATATTGCTTTTGTATATATTTGCATATATTTTGTTATTTTCCTATTGGTGTTGTTATTGCTTCATTAAAGCTATTTTAGTTTTCTTTTCCAATTCAAAACTGTGTCTCCCTTTTTCCCTCTTCCCTTCCCATTTGGGAGAGGAGAGGGTTAATACAGAGCATCTGTAATTTGTCTAGTGGCTGGCCCAGCCCTAACCCTTGACAGATGAATATTTCTTTTCTTCTCCAGTAGCATCAAATTAAGCAATATTTTTATGTAGTTCCTGGGCAATATTGCTAGAATCCTTTTGGATCCATATTTTGCTTGGAAAAAAGCCTTTTATTTTCAGTCTCAAGTCTGGTAATGTTATATTTTTCTGCATGTAGTATTTTCTTTTTGGCATTCCTTATGAATTTTCTGATTCCTAACATCATGTGTGTATTCATTGTTATTAGCGTTGCTATTAGTTATTAACTTCCTCTATTCTTATTCTTTAGTTAATATTTGTTTTTTAAAAAATGAACACCACCACCATTCTTGATTGTCAATTCCATCTTTTTTACTAACATTGAAATTTTTTTCTTAAAATTTGTCATAGACAAATTGTCATATTTTTACCAACATTCACATTTTTCCGTTTAAAATGTTCTCCTTCTGATTTGAACATCATTATTTGGGGAGCATGTGTAGTATGCATATAGTAGTTTATAATATTGGATTAATCCTGTTTGCATGCAACAGGCATAATCAAATTATAATCACATGTTCCCTTGTGGTAGTGGTAACCAGATAGTTGCTACATTTAGTTGGGTAAGCACATTATATTTATATTACTCTCATAAGATTTCAGATGTATGCCACCTATTAAATCTTATTTCTGTGTGTCATGCAGTGTTTTACTCCTCTTATGCTCATACTTTATCTATGTGCACTGATATATACAGGCAGGAGCCAATCCTTTGGGTCTGTGAGACCTAAATGTGGGAGTCGGTAAATGATGGCAACTAATGATCTAGCCAGAATAGGCACAAGATGGACCATTAATCTATATGGATTCAAAGATAATGACATCCAACCTATCAATGATTTAGAAGCCCCCCAGAAAGGACCATTTTGGACAAAGAAGGTCTCTCCTCACTTTTGTAATAGCATATAACCATTCTGTAATAGCATATAACCACTGATTTAATATTTCAGTCATTAATTCTCCAGGTTTATATAAGTCTAATCAAGACAAATGTCTACTGACAAATGAGCAATTCTGAGTCTTCTTATTTACTGTTTATTCCCAGTAGAGGCATATAAATAGTTAATAAGTATCATTCCCTTTTCTTCCCTTAGTGCCTTGGCTAATTTTGTAATCAGTATCTTGCATTTGAGCTAATTGCTCAATTCTTATTCCTCTTTGTGTGAGCCTGTGAGGTTAGTGCTCTGCAGACTGCAGGCCCGGAGCTATGCTTCCTTTTAGAATTGCATAAAGACAACTCCCACAGTTGTCCTCTCTTTTCACCAAAGATTCCACATTTCCAAATTCCTACAGCACTTATTAATCAGTGGTTCATTTCAACATTTTTTACCATGTTTCCTTCTTTTGTTGGACAGTCCTGATTTAGAGAAACATGGCATGTCATAGAATCATAGAATTGTCAGGGTTGGAAGGAACCTTAAAGGTCATCTAGTTCCCCCCCCCCCGCCATGGGCAGGAACATCTCCGGCCTCAGAGTAATAGCATATATATAAAATAAAATAAAAACATTATTCATTCTCCTTTGTAGAAGCTTCATTCATGATCTGGTTAACGAAAATGAATTGCAGCAGCAGAAGAAAAAGTATATATTCAATGTTTGTGTTTTAATTCTTTTCTCATGAAGTTTTTCTTTGTCTATGTTTTTTGTTTATTAATTACGGTACAATTTTTTTATGAGGGAGGTGGTGGTTCTGTATTTGTTTCAGGACATCATATACAAAAAGGTCATAGTTCAGAATTAAGTATTGAAAAAAGAGTGAGCAAGAGACAAGAAAAAAATCAAAGCACTTGGAGGGATGTTTATTCTTTGCTCTACGAGTCCTGCTTAGTCTACCTATTACTACCTGGTGGCTGCATCATTTTCATGTATCATTTTCAAAGGTTTATCTTCTGGGAGTGTCATATTTTCTGTGGTAAAGGAACATGATCATGGCATTCAGGATAAAGCAATTCTGTTTACAAACAAGTGTGGTTTTGTTTACAAAGCCTTAGTCAAAACCAAATGAAGAATTTGAGCTTCTAGTTCTCATTTGCTATGAGCTGATAAAATTAATGGTTTCTGCTGATATAAATAATCTATATGCCAAGCCCTGGAATTAGTGGAAAGATCTATAAAACTAATTGCATCTCATCAGGTACCAATATATTTCTCCTTATTTCAGTGTGAAGGACTTTATGAAAACATGTATATTGTCTTTTCATAGGCGGCCTGGTTTTTTACCTCATTTAGGAGCAGTGTGCCAGACTACACTCACTGTTTATTCATTTACTGCCTAACATGTAATGCTATCCAGTCTTTCTTATACTCCATTTCTGTTACACCCTCATTCACAATACATAGCACTTATCCTGCATTGCCTTATTTGACTGTTACATCGAATGGCTTCTGTGACCTCCTGTCAGATTATGGGAGGTTGCAGACCCCAAAATTGCCTTCCCTTCAAGGGTTAAACTATATAATGTAATTGTGACTTATTCTAAAAAAGCTGCTCTCCCTGAGGTCAGGCAGAGCACCGAGCTGCAATCATTAATAAGCCATTTTGTGTTTGCCTCTGTGATCAAAGATTTCTCATCCAGAGTGCAGTAGCTTGTTTCCTTTGCATTTTAGCTTCAAATTTTCTTTCCAGAGGGAAGAGAGAATAAATCCTGACAATAACAATGGTGAATCTTTAATGGCACTCATTAAAGTCAATGTTTGATTTTTCAACTGTGCTACCTGAAATTCAATTTTTAGACCAAAAATGCGTTTAAAAGCTTTGGGGCCTTTTGT
>NW_009727640.1:3073-5354 GCF_000703405.1 Apaloderma vittatum
AAGTTACACTGATCTGCTGTGTTGGATGGAAGACTATGTTATTTTTTTTCCATTAGTTCCTTTAATTTCTTTTATAACAGCTGAACCTTTACAGCAGTTAAAAAAAAATCTAATAGCATCTTTGATCTTCAGATATCAGCTAGAGGGTACTCCACACTTGGATTTTAAATAATGTACTGTAGAAAGCTACCATCCAATGAAAAAATCCTCAATTACTTTAAAAGCTACCCTTCACCACGCTTTTACATTTACAGGCCTTTCTCCTTTTCTGAAATTTCAGTCTCCATAATACCGAGGTACTTTAAGCAATTATTTATGATAGCATTACCTCATGCTAATTTTCTACTCAGTGCATATACCAGCATTGCATCTGCTTTGTTAGAACAAGGAACATGATCTACCTGATGCATATTCTCCCTCGTCTCCGGTATAATTGATGAGAAACACTCCCCAGAGAGAGCAGTGTCTTTTTCTTCTTGCACGGGATGCAGTGTGCCTTTAACTGTTGTTCAGTAAATGCATTAATTAGAACAGAAATCCAAAGCAGAACCCCACATTATAAGATGTAACAGCACATGTATTTCTGTGCCTTTAGGACGAAAAATCTCACAAAGCCCCGGGTTTCATATGCTGTATGAGTTAATGTACCTTGCTGTATGTAACTAATACTGATGCTGTTTGGTATGAGCATGTTTGACTGTACATGCAGGCATAGCTGCATCTGCGGCGTGCGTGACTGAACGCAGAGTGCTGCACACAATATATTCTGTGTAAGCAAATACGCTCTTGTCCTCCAGAGCAGAACTGTCCAGGAAGTTACTTGTTGTTTTTATTAGAGGAAATTTCAGTTTTGCTGGAAAAAAAACAAATCAGAAGAAAGGCTCTCAGGCCTGATCACACATTATTGAAAGTTGGAGCAGCTGAAATAGCACCTCCATGTGATGTAAGTGCAGCCACAGGCTGTGTATAAAGTGCATGGGAAGCTGGAATAGATTCAGAATGAGCGCCTCAGTGACCAGCTCAGCACCTGTGAAATGCAAAGGAGAGGTCTCAGTGTTGACTAAATTCCCTGTATTCCTTAGGATTATGAGCCTCCTGTTACTCACTATCTGTATCTACTTATAACCAGAGAATTATCTTTTGAATTACATTTGGAGTGATATTAAAGCCGTAGTGTAGGAGATTCCTATCCTGGTGGATGAGAAATGAGTCTTGAGTATTGAAACAACCACACTGCTGGGTGGTTTCTCACCCTCTCTCTTCCTAAAACCTTTCTGCCTTATATTAATAATTGAACAGATTTGAAACTGTCTTGCCACAGCCTGGCTATATACAATGTCAGCTAAGACAGTTCTTCATTCTTCCATCCCTCAAAATATTTGATTTCGAGCACACAGTGCTGCTTTCAGTCTTCCCCCACCTGAGGTGACTGCTCAAATCCCTTGACTGCTGTACACATGCACACGCACCTTGTGCTGTCCTCAGAGTCCTACCTCACGTCACATTTTTATCTCTGCTGCCAGTGTGCTACGGTCCTTCTTATCCTGATTCCTGAGATCAGAGTACTTCTGAACCTGCCAGTCCTGCTGATCTCTGTTAGGCAATTAAATTAGAGGCATGTCATAGCTGAGAAATGTGTTAAAAGGCATTTGCTGACACTCCTTATCAGATCCTGAAGCCTGCTTCCAAGAAATGGGCGACACATCATCCCAGGCAGCTCTGAAGTTGCCCTTCTCCGCTCCACTACTTAGGAGGGGATTCTGGTTCAGCTGAAAGGTGAACCAGGTGAATGGTGACAGGACTGACACTCTTTTGTTTCACTTCTGAATTATGGTATTTTTAGTCTCACGGAAATAATGGGATTTTTTTCATACTCAGAATTAAAAAGCGTAACAACAGTTAGGTATTTAGATAATAGTTACAAGAAGAAAAAAAATCCGAATTTTCCTGCCAAAATGCTTTAAGGAAGTGTTTCTAAGGACTAGATGACTGTAGATGTAGCTAAAGTTAGAGACAGAGTTAACTTTCATACTATAATACTAGTTTGCTGGACGTAGGAGTTACCCTTGAAGATTGTCTGGAAGACAAAACTGGTGCAGACACAGTTGTTCCATCTGCTTTCTGTCCTGAGCCCAAATATCTGTAAAGAAATAGCTTCATACTTTTAAATGTGAAATGGACTGTAGAGCTTATATATCCTGAACTGAGGAGTAGAGGAAATCAGATAACTTAGTTGTTCTTCATGGGAATATTATAAATCATAGAATCATAGAATGGCCTA
>NW_009727641.1:0-4025 GCF_000703405.1 Apaloderma vittatum
TGGTGGCATCCGGAGGACGGGCTGAGTACTGCGGGGTTTGCTTGAAACACCCAGAAGTGTGAGCTGCCTCTGCCCGTGTGGATTTTGGCTGAGAGGCGTGTGCGTGCTGGCGTGTAGCTGCCGCAGGCTGCGTTGCCTGGGTCATTTGGTGTCGTTTGGTGCCTCTCGCTTCTTTTTTCCCCTCGTTTGTAGAAGTAGGAATAATGCCAATTTCCCGAAAGAGTACCGCGAAAGTGAGTAAGACGAATATAATACAAGCCAGCTTGCCGTGATACCGTTCACTTAAAAGAATTTGTACTTCATGCGTGTTTTTGCAAATCGCATGAAGAACCTTTGCCCTGATCCCAGGCTCTCACTCTCAGTGACAAATGTTGTTATTTTTGTTATCCTGAGCTTTTGTTACTTAACCTGAGCAGTGGGTGCTGTAAAGAGAAGTCGTTGGAAATAGATTGGGATTGCTCCTAGAGGTATGATAATATACGAAAGACACTACAGGGAAGAGATATAAGAGATATAAGATAGAAGAGAAAGCAGTCTGAGGAGGAAGTAACTGAAGGTCCACACCAAATGCATCTCAAAACCCAAGGTTTTCAGTCCCTTAGTAAGGATGATGGTCCTGTCATAAGTACTGATGCTGAAAAATAGAATTGTGAGCTGTTTTCTGGCCACTGGTACAGAATCACAGAATGTCAGGGGTTGGAAGGGACCTCAGAAGATCATGTAGTCCAGCCCGCCTGCCAGAGCAGGGTCACACAGGAGAAGGTATGACACTGGGACTGATAAGGTTTTTGATTGCAATGAAAAAATAAGTTTCTGATAAATTTTGACTCTGAAAAGATAACGTGAAGTTGCACATGAGACCTGTCAAGGGTACCTGTGCTAAGTTGTGGGAGATGCAGACCATCTTACCTGAAATCATTCCAGTCCCTAGTAAAAGAGGAGAAGGATACAGGAAGACGGTGAAAGTCAAAGAATGAATCAAGACCTGATTGTGCTGGATTTGACTTGGATAGAGTTAATTTCTTCATTGTAGCTAGTGTGGGGCTGTGTTTTAGATTAGTCATGGAAACAATGTTGATAACAAAGGGATGTTTTCCTTATCACTAAGTAGTGCTTGTGAAGAATCAAGACCTTTTCTGCTTCTCATCGTCCCTGCCAGCAGTAGGCTAGGGGTGCACAAGCAGTTGGGAGACACAGCTTTTGTTTTGTTTGTTAAACTGTCTTTATCTCAGCCCACGAGTTTTTCCACTTTTACCCTTCCCATTCTCCCCACCATTCTGAGCAGCTGCTTGGGGCTTGGCAGCCCATGGGTGTTAAATAGCGAGAGGTTGAACAGTGACACTGCACTAGTATGGGTGGTTAGTAGGGTTATTCTGCTGCTGGCTTGCAGTTAGTCCCTGAAGGGGGAGAGATGGACAGGAAAGAAAAAACCCAAAACAACCAGCCAACCTCTTTCCAAGGTAGGATAATGCCAGAGAAAATAGTGGGTTTTGGGCAAAATGCTGCTGTAGTTTAGAAGTGTTAAACTGAGGCAAAGGGGAAGAGTCAGAATGGTTTGAGTTGGGAGGGACCTTAGTGATCACCTAGTTCTAACCCCCTGCCATGGGCAGGGACACCTCCCACCAGCCCAGGTTGCTCCAAGCCCCATCCAGCCTGGCCTTGGACACCCCCAGGGAGGGGGCTGCCACAGCTTCTCTGGGCAACCTGTGCCAATGTCTCAACACCCTCGTAGTAAAGAACATCTTCCTCATGTCTAATCTAAACCTACCCTGCTCTAGTTTAAAACGTTTGCCCCTTGTCCTACCTCTTCATGTCCTTGTAAGCAGCCCCTCCCCATCTTTCCTGTAGGCTCCCTTCAGGCTACTGTAAGGTCCCTCCAGAGCTTTCTCTTCTCCAGGCTGAACAGCCCCAACTCTCAGCCCGTCCTCATAGGAGAGGTGCTCCAGTGCTCTGATTATCTCTGTGGCCCTCCTCCTTCAACAGGTCCCTGTCCGTCTTGTGGTGAGGGCTCCAGAGCTGGATGAAATACTCTAAGTGGAGTAAGAGAGTCTTCCCCTTCAGATGTAATTGGGTAAAAGGAGATGCAACAATAATTATTAATGGATTATTGACAAGGAGAAAGATGTTATGTTGGGTAAGTCAGGTAAATAGTAATAATTTAGTGGAAAAAAGGTGCCTAATGTAACATACACACATAACTAAGAGCTTCAATGTATGCAGATGACACTGGCAACCTGAGCAAGAGAACGAAGTGGCTGAACTATTGTTGCAGGGTATGAATCTGGAAATTGCAGCAAAAATAAAAGTATGGCAGGTGTAGGAGGAAAGCATGCACAACTGGAACAGCAGTACTGCAAAATATGCATTGGGGTAGATGATTAAAAACTGAAGGAATGTTTGCAGGATAGTATTAATCCTAACAGTGCTGTAGATAAACAAAAAGTAACATGCATAAAGATCGCTTGAGTCAAAAGCACTTTGCCTTACCTTTCATTTTTCTGTAGTAGGTTTGTGAATTTGTAAGAGTTTTCTGCTCTGGCTCAAATGTGAAAAAAGGCTTTAGGACTGCTGTTAGGCAGCCTATTCTTGAAAATGTATTATGATGCTGATTATCAGGTGCCTTAATGGAAATACCGCTGTGTCTGCTGATAGAAGGTAGGTGTTCCTAGCTGTTCTAACTGACTGGTTCTATATATCCCCTGCTGCTCCCAGAGGTCAGGAAATCAAGAAGATCTGGATATATAGTTATATTTTAAATCACTGTATTAAAAACACAACAATTATACTTGTCCTGTTAGTTTAAATCAAACTAAACAGAAGAACAAGCAAAATAGTTCTGGAAACAGGACACTTCACTTTTGTAGTCTAAGGAAAATGAAATAAAACAAGGAGCTCAGGGAGATGAAGGAAGAATGATTTTTCTTCCCATTTGAAGTGCTAAACAAGTGCTGAAACTTTACCACAAGAAAGAAAGTAGAAGGGGAGGACATTGCAGGAGGAGCCACTGAAGACAAAGGTGGTTGACGAAGGAAGAGCTCATAAGGAATATGAAGAGTAAGTAAACAGTTTATAGGTGTACACTGAAGGAAAATTAGTAAATAGGAGCAGCTTCCTTTGGTGTCTGAAATGGGGAAGAAATGTGGGAACTGACAGAAGTGAATTTTATTTAGTACTTTCAGAATTTGGTTTTTTAAATTGATTAAACACTCTTCTAAGAAAATATAAAGAAAGAAATTTTTGTTTAATGTGTAGCAGAGATGATGTAAATATCATTAGCTAGATGAAGGCCCAGAAGAGACGGATTTCAAATACAGACCAAAAATGATGATGGAAATAAAGTGGGTTGGTGGAAACAGCTATTTTTAAGATAAAGCCGAAAATCTACTTCATTAATGTCCTCTGTGTTTAGACAGTTGTGAAGGGATCCCTGGCTTTGATAAAGTGACATAAATTTGATTAGCGTATTTGTCAAGTATATACGCTCTCTCCACAGATTCTGTGGTTATGTTTTGGCTCAGTAAGAAGGCTAATACAGTGGGATTCTGACAGGAATTCAGAGTTTTTCCTGCAGTCGGTTCCTGTTATGCAGATCAAACTCATCTATGAGGGTACAAAAATAAATTACAAATGTATTAGAAAATAAATTGAAAGAAGACTGTCTTATGACAGTTTTACTTCTGAATGTTTGCTGAACATGATTTAGTATAACCTAAACGTGGTGTTGATGTGGAAGTTATATGAGAAGGTACAACATTTTGGATATTTAAGGAAGCATTAAGGAAGAATTCTGTCAGAAATGGACTACTGTACATACAAAGTGCAGAATATGGACATTATGGGTATTTCTTAACTTATTTGGGAGTCATGCTTTTAGCATCTTTGTCACTGACATGGGCAGTGGAATTAAGTGCATGCTCAGCGAGTTTGCTGGTGATGCCAAGCTGTGTGGTGTGATCAACGTGTTGGAGGGAAGGGATGCCATCCAGAGGGACCTGGACAAGCTTGAGAGGTAGACCCATGCCAAC
>NW_009727641.1:4056-24092 GCF_000703405.1 Apaloderma vittatum
TTCAGCAGGCCAGGTCCTGTGCCTGGGTGTAGGCAGTCCCAAGCACACATACAGGGTGAGCGATAAGTAGATTGAGAACAACTCTGCAGAGAAGGGCTTGGGGATATTGGTTAACAAGAAGCTGAACCTGACCTGTCAAAGTGTGTTTGCAGCCCAGAAAGCCAAATGCGTCCTGGACTGCATCAAAAAAGGCGTGACCACCAGGTAAAGGGAGGTGACTTTCCTCTCTTGTGGTACTGCAGCTAGAGTACTGCATTCAGCTCTGGAGCATCTCCCTTGTGAGGACAGGCTGAAAGAGTTTGGGTTGCTCAGCCTGGAGGAGAGAAGGCTCTGGGGAGACCTTATAGTGGCCTGCCAGTACTTAAAGGGGACCTACAGGAAAGATGGGGATGGACTTTTTATCAGGGAGTGTAGCGATAGGATTTAAACTGAAAGGGAGTAGATTATTTATGTTAGATATTAGGAATAAATTCTTTACTGTGGGGGTGATGAGACACTGGAACAGGTTGCCCAAAGAACTTGGACATGTCCAAGGCCAGGCTGGATGGGGCTTTGAGCAACCTGGGCTAGTGGGAGTGTCCCTGCCCATGGCAGGGGGTTGGAACTAGATAGTCTTTAAGGTCTCTTCCAACCCAAACCATTATGTGATTGTTTAGTGTAGCAAATCAAGAAAGATTTATAGAAAGAAGTTTCATCAATAAGGGAAGGAACAGGAGAACACTGAAGCAAAGGGACATTGTTGGTGCAAAAATAAATGCTATTAGTCAGTCATGAATGAATATATGTCTGAAATTTCAGAATAGATTCATAAGCATTGAATCAACAAGATTTTGCAATATCCTTCCAAGCAGTGTGATGGAGCCAAAGCCACGTTGCTTTTAACACCCAGCTTGATAAATTTTAGAAATGAAACCAGATAATGTGAAGTCTTCTTTAGCAGAGGATTTACACATGTGACTTAAGGCTTCTTTTTGTGTGATTGCAAATGTAGTGTTAGGCCTTTATGCTCTGTAACTCAAACTAAGGAAAAGATCTTGAATCTAAGTGGTAATTCATAAAATAGCAGATTAATTCCATGGAATTGAAAAAATTTACTTTCGATACCCCATATTTTACCATATGATGTTTTGGTGTGTTTTAAATTTCACAGAGAAGGCTGTTGTTTAAATTAAGCCATTTTTTTTGCAAATGCCCTGGTCATATTCTAACAACTAGAATGTCTCAAGAAGGTTTTACAAATATATAAATTTAATTTTTGATTGTTACTTTGTCACATACAGTACATTGCTTTGTTGGTCTAAATGTTACAGCCTATATTGTATCTTTAAAAAATTAACTGCATATAATATGTTACTTAATGCTTTGAGGGATTTGTGGATCTGTGCATGAGACCATAAACTAACGGGCAGTAGTGGAAGCATGATCTGGACTTTGTGTATTCAATAAGGGAAAATAGATACTATTCAATAGTCACTGGAAGTAAAAGTCTATTTAGAGAGAAGAGCGCATATTACTGTGTGTGGTAACATAAATTGTTGGCTTGCTGTGTTGTCATATACCGCTCTCTCCCTTAACCTAATAGGAACGGAGGAGTGGGATTGCCATCAACTATAAAAAGCTATCAAAATGGATCTAGCACATCGAAGCACAGTGATGAAACATTTACTTGAAGTAAAAAATAAATAAATGAGGTTTTTTCCTGTAGATTCATTGAAAATTAATTTTGTTGGGGTGTTGCTTTAAGTGATGATTTTGTTTTTTCTCTGGACCTAGGCTAAGTCTGGGAGCTTCAGCCAAAATGTGGAATTCCTCAATTTGCTGCCCAAGAGAGGCCCTGATGCTTTCTCGGCCTTTTGTGAAGCTCTGCGAGTAACCAAACAGCAGCATCTGGAGGCAATGATCTTGAAGACAATATCTGACCTGAGCCATGGGATTGCAAGGGTACAACAGTTTTAAGAAAATCAGATGAATAGACTGCACTTCAGACTGGGTTTGGGCACAAAGTGGTCTTCAAATGGGAAAACATAAAAATTGTTTGGAAAGGACAGGGTGGGGTTTTGTTGCAAATTCAACCTTGTAGTAGCCTTAGTAGAAGCAGAAGGGAAGGAATTTGGGAAGAAGAGAATTTTCACACAGAATCAGAAGATGGCAGAGGTTGGAAGGGACCATCTGGTTCAAACCCCCTGCTCAGCAGTGTTACCCTTGAGCAGGTTGCCCAGGGCCACATCCAGAAGGCATCTGAGTATGTCCAAGAATGGAGACTCTGCAGTCTCTCTGGGCAGACCTTCTCCAGTGCTTGGTCACCTTCACATTAAAAAAGTGTTTCCTGATGTTCAGAAATCTCCTGTGCTCCAGTTCGTGCCCATTGCTTCTTGTCTTCTCAGTGGACACCGCTGAGAAGAGCTTGGCACCACCTTCTTTACGCCCTCCCTTCAGGTGTTTTTATGTATTGATAAGATTGCCTTGAACCTTTTCTCCTCCAGACTGAACAGTCCCAGTTCCCTCAGCCTCTCCTCAAAGAAGAGATGCTCCCATCCCTTCATCATCTGTTCTGACATGGAAGTTTTTAAGGCCAGGCTGGATGGGGCTCTGGGTAGCCTGATCTAGTAGGGGATGTCCCTGCCCATGGTGGGGGGCCTTGGAACTAGATGATCTTTAAGGTCCCTTCCAACCCTGACAATTCTGTGATTCTATGACCTGCTGTTGGCATCTCTCCGGTATCTCCATATCTCCTCTGTACAGAGGAGCCCAGAACTGGACACAGGACTCCATGTGCAGCCTTGTCAGAGCTGAGTAGAGGGGAAGGATCACCTCCCTTGCTCCAGTCTGCTGGCAACACTCCTCCTAATGCAGCCCAGATTACTGTTTGCCTTCTTTTGTGGCAAGGGCATGTAACTGGCTCAAATTCAACTTGGTATCCATCAGGTCCCCAGGACACTTTCTGCCAACCTGCTTTCCAGTTGGGTGGCCCTGAACATACTGGTGCACGGGGTTGCTCCTTCCCAGCTGCAGGACTTTGCACTTTGTTGAACTGCACAAGGTTCCTGGACGTTCTTAGTCCAACATGTTCTTAAAGGATGTGTCATCAGAACCCCAAACCTGCAAAGAATATTTTTTTTTCCCTGAAATCTTTCAATTAAGTGTTCAGTGATTCTTGGAGTAGGAAGCTACTAAAAGCTAGTCTTGTCTGTAGCGGAGAGGCTGACTTTCCTTTATTTCATTACTTTCACCTTTTCACTATCTGCAATTGTTAGTGTTGGACTAAAGGAAGATTCAATATTCGTAGTGCATTGATGGGGTTGGAAACTCAGTAAACATATTTTATATGAAGGAAGACCAGATATTTTTGCACAGACATGTTCCCTTATTAAACTGTAGGATTTATTAGACTACCTTTTCTATTTTTTTGTTTTCAAATTTGCTTTATTATAGAAAAAATTAAATCTTGAAAGCAAACAAAAAGGTAGGAATCACTGAACAAATCGGTTCTTGGCAAAAATGGGGAGGGTATGATGACCTCTGCATAAGATTTTCAAACTGCAGATTAGGTAGAAGTCGAGATGATCAAAGAAGGGAAGGAGTTTTTCATTGACAGAAAATACTGCTGCTACCTTGTCATAATAATGTCTCACATCCAAATGAAACATTCTTTTAAGTCATTTATATCTGTGTGTAAATACATATATCTTTGTTTCGTGATACCTCCAGGCATGTACCATAGAGAAAAGTAATAGCTGTCTTATGCTACTCTTTTTCATGGATTATTGGATGCCTTGTAGCTTGAACACTGTGGTGGATCAAATGTTCCATTCCCAGTTAGTGAGTCATGTAATTCAAAGAGACCACGCTGGATTGGTGAGTTGCACGAATACTTGATTTGCTCTGTGGTTGGTTACGTTTAATTTCTTAATGCTCTCTTAATTCAGTTCTAGAAGTAAGCTTGCCACCACTTTGTTCATCCCAAGAATGAAAACTTGCCAGCAAACTGACTGTATTATGATCAGATGCATTAGGCAGAATTAGGCTAGAAAATGAAGAGAGAACCCAATGAACGAAATGAAGAGCGAACCCAAATGGAAAAGAGAGCCCAATTAGTTTCTAGTCAACTTCGTTTATTCTTAGAGAAAACAGTACATGTCAGTAAAATTTTAGATTTTTCGAAGAATTTTCTTCTTTGTTTAAGGTTTGTAACAGCTTAATTGAACTAGAGCTGTGGAAAGATACTGATTTGGGGCAGTGTTCTTTAGCTTAGGAATCCTTCTTGATAAATGAATTTAAGTACAAGGCCTTTTATATGTTACGTGGGCCCAACATAGATTTCTGTAGCTTCTGTCAAGTGCAGCAAATCAGCTTTTTTTTTTTCTTTTAGCAAGCAATTGTGACTTAAATCAGGGAACTAGTTGTTGGAATGAATCTCCTTGCTATTTTTTATACTGACTCTGGTAATGCCTAGAGTATTCCTGTTCCTGTTAGCTGTTCCCTAACCACAGCTTTTTTGTTGTGTTTATTACTAGGAGGTCTCTCTGGTGTTAAAGAAGACCAGATTTGATTAGATTTTGAAGGCTTTTTATTTATTTTGTCTTTAATGAAGTGCATAGGCTTTTGAGTTGCATTGTTCTAGGTTCTTTAGAGCATGTATTCTTCCAACAAGGAAAGCCATGCCTCAAAAGTCTGAAAAAGGATTTCAAAGGACATCATGAATGTCATTAGCTCCATTTTGTTCAGGACAGGGGAGTGAGTGTTTGTTTGCAAATGGAAAATAGTTATCATTCCCCTCATCTGCTGTTATCCAGAGGAAAGGGTCATTCAGAGGCAGGTAAACAAAAAAGGACATTGCATTTTATGGAAGTTAAAACCATCTGATTTGATCCCTTATGCGTGTGTTCAGCACAAAATAAGTAATTGTATCCAATGAGAATGGGAGACCTTTTATGAAAGGAAAAACACGATTCTATTTGAATATTTGTAGCAATGATTTGCCAGCCTAACTGTGAAAAGGGATAACATGCTGTACAAAATGACAGAAAGCACACAACTCTAATTTTAGAATTCATTTTTCATACTCTGTAGAACCAAATTTACTAGGCCTTAGATAACGCTACCCACACACAAGACAAAAAAAAGGAGAGTTGCTAATTAAAATTATGAAAAATAAGTATACCATTTCAGTACTTCTGCTGTGACATTGTGTGCCTCTAGTCCCTGACCAAGCAAAATTTTTAGAGATATGAGTAAGATAATACAGGAATATGCCTGAGACCATATACTTCAGAATTTGCAAGTTAATACCTTAATGCAGAGGCTTTGTAGTTGGAATATTTTATTGTTATTAAGATTTTTGTTTCGCACAGGACCAATGGAACATTCCTTGGATGATGGAGATGGCCCCCTGATTCCTCCAGTGAAACACTGCACTCCTGAATTTTATCATGATCATCAGCACTTGGTAAGCAGTTGGCTTGAGTTGGGTCTCCTTAAGTTGCGAAAAGTGTGACATGTTTGGATGTATCAGCTGAACACATGCTACTTAAAACTGAGTTGAAACACGTGCTCTGTTGGGATGCACAGCAGTGTTCTGCTGTTGATGTAACTGAAAGCTGTCACCAGACACATTTGATTTGATGTAGTTCATATTTACAAGTGTCAGGAAATGCTGAGGTGTTCTATAACTCTATACAAATCTCTGCCTCTGTTTTTTGTTCATGAAGAGGTTTGTGAAATGCCTTCTGTTGCTTTGTGTAAGCTGTCATTGCCTTGTGTATATTTGCCTGCATTCTTATCTGCTCTTGTGTGCTGACATACCCTGCAAAAGTCTCTAAGATACTAGAACTGTGCTTGAAATAGTAGTCACAGTCTTGGTTGTCTTAATTGCCGACTGTACGTGGAAGAGCCTCTCCGTAGGCTCGAGAACCAGATCAGTATTCTGTGCTGGGTAGGACTGGGTAGAAAAACCTGAATTTCTAATCTTCCTCTGCAGCATTTGAGGTTATGTAGGTAGTCTAATTACTTTTTTGTTTATTCCGTTTATAAAGCAGATTGTGATCAAGTGGGCTTAAGGGGAAAAAAAAAAAAGATTTTTTATAATGGGACAGACAGTTTAATGGGACTACACAATGTGCTAACACTTAACGCTCTTGTCAGAGGCTCTGTGTACAGCAAAACACATTTCTGCAACAGTTTCTTGGGTTTTTTTAATTGCTTATTGGGATGTCCTAATTAGGCAGCGTCAGCGTGAGCTCAGCTTGGCTTCTTTTACGTCTGTGCCTGGATACACCTTATTTGATAAGCTGCTTTGGTATTAGATTTCACTTCCTATTTACAGGAGCATTAGTAACTGATTTACTATTGATTTGTCGCTAGAGTAGGAGGGGCAGAGAGGGAGCTTACTTTGAAGACACACCTCTGAAATTAGTTCTTTCCCCATTAGCCTTCTTTTGCCAGCCACATAACTTTCAGGAGCAGTAACTGACAGTACCTTATTGTTACAATTGTACTCACATGCTATTTTACATCTCCATCTGCTGCCAAGAGCAGTTAAGAAATGTTAGCTATATTTTACATGGCATTGTCCCTGGGCTCGGGGTGGGGAAGGAGGAAAAACATTAGCAACACAAAATTCACACTCTGAAATGGATGAGCTGTGTTTCTTTCAAAATAAGAAGTAAGACGAACTAATATAACATCTTCATAATAGTGTTGTAGGATCATGAGTTGGGGAGAGTTGCAAATAAGTTCTCTTTACGACCTTTTGCAATAAAAAACTTTGTTTTATTAAAAGAACCTAAAAAATTTGACCTCCACTGTTTTTGTGCCTTCTCAACAAAGAAATCCTGTCTGTCATATCAAATTGGTATGTAGGAATTGGTGTTCTACTTTCACCCTGTATTATTTCCTTGTGTAGTCTTAAATTTACCAATTTTGAATTTTCTTCTCAGGCATATAAACTCATATCAGAGCCCCGAGGCTTAGCACTTATTCTCAGCAATGTCCATTTCAGCAGTGAGAAGGACCTGGACTATCGCACAGGGGGAGATGTGGACTGTACTTCCCTGGAAATGCTTTTTAAGCATCTCGGGTATCGAGTGACTGTCTTGCATGATCAAACTGCAGAGGTAAGGGGGATGGATCCCAATACTTCACAACCAGTGTGGATGAGAGTTTGTAACTGTTAACATCTTAAGACGTTCCCTTTGGTGTAACTAAGCTTGAACAGAAAGATGTAAATGATTGCTTACGAATAGAAAATAAAGATAAATGGGATGATGTCTATCTCATGCTGACAAATATGAAGAAACTTGGAATTAAGAGGACTTATGATGGAAAGTGTAATCACAAAGGACCACACAATAGACTGCTGTAGCCTGACTCTAGTGCAAGGGGCAAGAATGTCTAGGCCACATCTGGCATGTGTGTTAAAATCACAAATTAATAGTCTCCAGTTTACTCGAGATAGACTCTTCCAGTGTTGTGCTATCCTAAAAGTTAAACTTTGCAAATACTTGACCTAGTCGTTGCCAGGTTTAAGTGATGTTTTTGTGTCCTTTCATTGATGGAGTCAATTGCTATCCTGTTTATCAGTCTTCCAGTATCTATGCAGTTAAATTTTGCAGCCTTTGTTTTGCTAGAGAAATGGCTGTGCTTCATTGAGGAGAATTGGTACAGTTCCATCACTGACTGAATCAGACCACTCCCTTTCCCTTGGAATGCAATTACTGCCCTCTCAATCCTTGTTTGTTCTTACTGCTTTTAAATCCCTGTGAAATCAACTGGTACAGAACCTGTTAAATGGTGTTTTAGTCAAGAAGACAGCTTTTGCAACATTATAGTAAGACTTTTGCATCCATCATGTTGTCTGAATTCCTAAAGCTTTCCACTTTAAATTGTTGTGTTCTGATCACTAGTGTTTGAATGCCTCAGGTGCCAAGTATATATCTGTTAAATTGTTCTGATATCCCAGCCAGACTCCAGTGTCAGTGTAAAAGCTCTATAAAATACTGGTTTCTCCTGTGTTGAATCCATATGTACCAACTCAGGTACTTGCTGTATCCCCTTAAGTGATTCATACTCCATAATGTTATACTTAGGACTGAATATTGCATAAAAGAACAACAACATTTTGCTGTTTTTCTAAGGGACAGGTCTTCTGTCCTTTAAATTTAGTGTACGTAGAGTTTGTTTCATAATAACAATTTATTTATATATATAAATAACATAATTTATTTTCATAATAACATAGAGTTTATTTCAAATGGTCATTTGTATTTTTCTCTGTATATTGACCACCTTACCCTGTGCAGGTCTGGAAAGCATTAAACAAATTTTTTTTCTGTCTCTCAGGACATGCAGAATGCATTGGAGAGATTCTCTAAGCTGCCAGATCATCAGCATGTGGATTCTTGCATTGTAGCTTTGCTTTCCCATGGTGTGGAGGGTGGGGTTTATGGCAGTGATGGCAAGCTTCTACAGGTATATTGCTTTGTCCTAATGTGTTGATTTAGGTTATCTTTTGAAAAGTAACAATGGAAAGAGGAAAAAAAGGTTTTTTAAAAAAATATAAACAAAAAACCCAAGATAAAAAAAAAGGGAAGTGATAGGAGAGTAAAGATTCACATCTTATAAAAAGGAAAAACATAAGGGCTTGTGGGAAGAAAAGGGCGGGAGGAGGTCTATCAGAGATTTGTAAGATAAAGAATGTCATAGAAATTGAAGTAAGGGAAGTTATTTCATTATCTCTTCTGTATGTGTACTAGGTAAAGTACGTGAACTCAAACTAGTAGGAGCTAGGGGAGTGGGGAAGGGATGTGTTTGTCATACCGTGAGTTAAAGAGAAAATATCGCGGCTGGTGAGATAATAGCCAATATACAGGGAAGCAAAGTGAGACTGGGTTTGGCTCCCAGAAGGCTGCAGTGAAGAATATTTATCTTCTTTCTTCTCTCAGTTGCAGGATGCTTTCCAGCTCTTTGATAATGCAAACTGTCCAAATCTCCAGAATAAGCCCAAAATGTTCTTTATTCAGGCCTGCCGGGGAGGTGAGTACCCAAATACTGAAAGCCATGTGTTTGGCATGCCATTAAGGCTCATTTTACACACATACAGGCCCTCACATTCAACTTGCTGTCAACTCTCCTCTTTGCTTCTCTCAGGTGTAAGTGGGACCCATATTCACCTCCCTCTGCCCTGCTGCTGCCACTGCATCTTTTGCTCTGTAAGTGTCTTTTGCTCTGCATGAGGTGTGTGCATTGACTTGCAGACCCCAGAGCACCTGAGTGATAGAAAGCTCTAACATATCCCACTCATATAGTGAGGCTTTCTCTTGCTATGCCTGCAGTGTGGGGAGTGGGGCATATGGTGCATCAAATTGCAGTACAGCATGCGAGGGGTGCACTAGCACTGGAGTCTGGTCTGAGGTCCTGTCTTTCTCTTGATCCCGAATGTATTGTCTCTCTTGTGCTGTCATCTCTTAAGTTATCAAAGTTGGCTCCAAATGTTTTTTTTCTTTACACTATCCTGTTTTCAAACTCCAAATGACTTTTCCTTTACCTCCTTTTCCACATACTATTGTAGAATTCTGACATGCTATTGTAGAATTCTTACATGCTCTTGTACAGTATTTGTTTCTTGGTTCTCATAGACTTGTTCCTTTTCCACTTCCTATTTTTTTTAATTCTGATATTTGTTTTCCCTCCTTTTGTAACTAGACACATCTCTGTAACTACCCTTCACATCTGTTAATGATCAGATTTTTTCCTAAAGTGTTCAGACTTTGAGATTGCTGTGAAATTGCAGATACTCCATAAAGAAGCTTTGTTTTTTCCTTTGTGACAGAGAAGTTTTCTGAGCGTGTATGCTTTTCCATGCTTCTTTTCCCTTGCTCCTTAAAATTGTCTCCATTTTCATTTTTAGCAGAGCTTTATAGTTTGTCCTCTAGCCAAGAGGATGTTTCATTCATCTGTTACCTACTCATGCTTAATCTTAATGCAGAGAAAAACCAAAAGTCTACATGCAGTATTTTGGTGATCAAAAATGTTGAATCCTTCTAAACGCTTGGAAACGTTGCAATGTGCTTATTTACAATATAAATTGAATGAGTACTTTCCTTATGTTTAGTCAACCTTTAGATACTCTTGAAAAAACATGAATACGCAGACTCAGACTCATAAATGTAATAAGTAAAAATTTACAGCTTAGCTAATTAGATAATTAGGTTTATTTGACTGTAATGTTAGGATAAGAGGTCAGTTCACATCAAGTCAGGCTAGGCCTTCCTATTCCCAAAAAGGTTTCAGTTAAGAAAGTGGTAAGCTTGCTTTGCAAAATGTTATAGAACTGGGATATTGCAATAGGTAAACCATTAAGACTTAGGCAATTGAAAGGGAAGAAAATCTTTCTTCAGTTTAAAAACCCAAAAACATAGCCAACTTGCCTTTTTTAACCTCTTTTAAACCTTGATTAATAGTTGGGGGGGAAAGCTTGTTACAAAATAATTATCAACAAAAATATGTACCTCTTCATCTTAGCATGCAAAAGTTAGACCAGCCAATACATTTTTTTTTTCAAAAGCAGAACTGATAAGAATGTCTAAATAGTGTGGACAACTTTAGATTAGTAGTCAATCTCTCTATGCCATGCAAGTTAGCTGGAACCAGTTGGAACAAAATAAGAAATGCGTAGGTTATTCTTGTTTCCAAGTCTATATAATAGGTCTTATCTGTCTTCTATTAATGGCACATTGAAATATGTAGATAAAGAAGAGGTGGTACAGTTTACTTCATTTCACAAGTGCTTTTTGGCAGGAGTCTACTAAAGAATTGAAGTAATCCACCTACAGTCACGGATCAAAAACCAGCAGCAATAGAAAGCAATGGGAAAAAAACAAATAAATTTCATTATGATATAAAATGAGACTTTGAAGCTGCTTAACATCTGTGTGTCATATGGTAGTTGACGCAGAAAACCGAAGAACTGTGGTGACAAATAGCAGTTACTAAAATCAGTTGGGAAAAGAGCGATCTGGGAACTTCAATAAAGTTTAAACAGACTGTATCAATCTGAGTGGCAGTTACTGGTGATATAAATTAGAGGGATATTCTGATACAGTTATAGCTTCACACTTTGTAGTTACATTACTAAGTTGACTGGAATGGTGTTTGAAGACAGCTGCATGAGGAAGACATCTAATTTTGAAGCTTTAATCTAAGAAGTTTTGATTTCATACATTATGGGATGATGACAGTGTGTATAGCTTGACTTTAAAATTGCCTGAGTCTTATCTGAAGTAATATAAACTGTAAACAGTACACTAAATTTTTGAAAATGCGTAGACCTAAAAGAATTTGGAGTAGTGTGATAAAAGACAAAAAAGTGTGGTTAAAAATGGAAAAAATTGTATTGTTACCTTAAAGAGGTGGTGAGGGAACTTGAAGGGAGTAATTATGAAATTTTGAGCTATGAAGCCTTAGTTATCCAAGTACATTTCTTAGTTACATTTTCTTAGTTATCAAAGTACATTTCTTAGGCATGACTTGGCGACAAAAACCTGTGGTGGTTTGGCTCTGGCCAGAGGCCAGGAGCTCACCAAAGCTGCTCTATCACTCCCCTTTTAGATGGACAGGGGAGAGGGAAGATGTAAAAAGAGGCCCGTGGGTTAAGATAAAAAAAGCAGTTTAATAAAGCAATAGCAAATGCCGTGCACGGAAGCAAAGCAAAACAAAGATTATTCTCTACTTCGTATCAGCGGACGATGTCCGGCCGCTTTCGCAGGAAGCAGGGCTCCAGGACATGTAGTGGTTGCTCCGGAGGACAAACACAAAACAGCGAATGTCCCCCCACTTCCCTCTTCCTTCTCCCTTTTATGTCTGAGCTGACGTCATATGTTACGGAATTCCCCTTTGGTCAGTTTGGGTCAGTGAGCCCGGCTGTATCCCCTCCCAAGATGTTACCCACCCCCAGTCTACTGTTGGGGTAAACGTTGGAAAAAAAAAACTAAAACCACAGCCTTGGTGCTGTGTGAGCACTGCTCAGCAGTAGCCAAAACACTGGGGTGCTATCAACACCCTTCTAGCTACCACTACAAACACACAGCACTGAGAGAGTTGATGTGGGAAGATTAACTCTACCTCTGCCTGACCCAATACAAAACCTAATGCTGTCTTAACAGGAATGCTTCTGATGTGGACACTTAGACCCCTCTGAGATTAGAATCTGACCCATGCTGTGAGGAAGAATGATAGATACTCATCTTACAGGTTTTCTATATAATTTTGCATTTTTGCTGTAAAACGTAGTTTTATTTTTTCATACAACATAGCTGGACTATTGAGGCTATTGCCACTAAGCAGTTAGGCTAGATTAC
This sequence comes from Apaloderma vittatum, assembly GCF_000703405.1. NCBI lineage: Eukaryota > Metazoa > Chordata > Aves > Trogoniformes > Trogonidae > Apaloderma > Apaloderma vittatum. The sequence goes on from NW_009727641.1 coordinate 16,410, forward strand.
ACTGGAAACTCTGCAACATGTAAACAACCAGTTGAGAATATCTACACTTATCGTACTACATAATAATGAATCCTGGAATGAATGAATCCTTAAACGATGTGCAGATTTTAAACTAATCTCCATGTGCTGGAGTTCTCTTTTGTGTTTGAGGTCAAATTATTTTGCATTTTACTATTGCACAATTTATGATTTTGATTGAAAAGGGTGATATTATAGTCAGGATTTAGAACTAGGTGTGATATTTGGTCCATGTTTTCGTGATGTCTTAGAGGTGGACCTTAGCAACTAAAACTATACCTCTCATTTGAGTTCTGCAGTAAGTATGTAGCTAGCATTGCAAACAAGACTAGACATTTTCTGGCATTTTTAAGGTAGGTAAAAATGGAAAATAGAAACTTTCAGAACTAGACATCAAATCCACGCATGGTGAAGAACTATCAGAAGAAACTACTTTGTGTTATGGTTATGCCACAATCTGCATAGGAAAGGAATTGGGATGGGGGAATCAATCAGTGTGTATACTCACAATCACGTTACTCTGAGCAGGTTCAGCATGTGCTGGTATCTGCATTAGTTTGTGCAGAAGAACTTTCAGATGAGTTTTAAAAACCGTTGAAAAAGCTTGAAGTTCATGCAAAAAAAGCTTTCTGCTTGACAGCAGTTGTGGCCTTGCTGACCAGACACTAAAACTAAAGAAGTATAGGAAAACTACATCCAGTAATTCAGGATAATTTTTTTTTTTTCTCCATCTCTTCTTCCCCTCCCTCCTCCTTGTTTATTTACCCTCCTAGATGAGACGGACCGGGGAGTCGATCAAAGAGATGGGAAAGAATGGTCACATTCCCCAGGCTGTGAGGAAAGCGATGCAAACAAGGAAGAAAATCTCAAGCTGCGTCTGCCTACGTGTTCTGATATGATCTGTGGATATGCTTGTCTGAAAGGTACTGGGGAGACGCCCTAATTGTTAGGGCATAACGAGTTTTTATGTGTCTGTGTTCCCCAGAAACTTCATCATACACACTTTCTTCTCAGGCACTGCGGCCATGCGAAACACCAAACGTGGATCCTGGTATATCGAAGCGCTCACCTCTGTGTTTGCAGAGCACTCCCGAGATACTCATGTGGCTGACATGTTGGTGAAGGTGAGTTGGAGTGTCTTTCGTCTCCCACACTCACTTAACTGGTTTCTGAAGAGCCTTCCAGTGAATTAAACTGCTAGGATTAATCTACTATTAAAACAATTGGTCTTGCCTTGCTAGTAGCAAGGATATACAGTTCCACAGCTGTTTAACCAAAGTAAAATGCTGTTTCTTTGACTCCTATTTCACTTGTGCGCTGCATGGTGAACTTATCTGGCATGCAGTTGCATGGTGAATTAATCTGGCTTGCCAGGAATTTTCTTCTGTAGAAATACTGTTTTTTTTCAAGTGGATTCATTGCCTGAACTGTCTTGCTATATAGCTGCACAAGCACTTACACTCATGTGAAGTAACAATTAAGAAAATGGGGGAAGAGGAACTGAAGACAGCAATGTGACCATGGCAACTTGAGCTGCTGTGAAATTGCACTCTAGTTCTTTATTCTTCTTATAGTTTAGAAAAGCAATTCTTAAGGAACTAATTAATATGATAAACAGAATAATCTGTGAGTACAGAAAGCAATGACATTTTTCTTACTTTTGTCTTCTTAATCCTTCCAGTCATTTTTTTTTTTTTTTTTAATCCCACATCTAGGTGAATAGGCAAATCAAGCAACGAGAAGGTTATGCCCCAGGCACAGAATTTCACCGCTGCAAGGAAATGTCAGAGTATTGTAGCACACTCTGTCGGGACCTTTACCTGTTTCCTGGCTATCTGCCAGGAAAATAACCCTGCCAGCTCCATTGAAAGAGAGATACTGCCAAAACTGAATTTTCAGTATGGGTGTTTACGTTTCCATTGTTATGAGCTGTAACATCAGATGCTCAAGCAAGGAATGCTTGTTTATATCTGTCGAGTCCAATTCTTGATGTCTTTCTAAAATAATCTGGTAACTCTTTGTAATCCAATTCAGGTTTTAAAATTCTAATATCCTGATGTATTCTATATGCATAGAAGTTGATGGAAAGAGGATCATCACTGGAACTGGGAAGAGGTGGGAACAGCCTTTAGAAGGAGACATAAGCACTTATAAGCAAAGTGAATGTGAAAAGGGAAAAAGACTGTTCATGTCCTTTTTTTTTTTAAACTAAGCCTTTATAAAACGCAACTTATTTTATGCTTGTATTTTAAAATTTTTACATGCTTTCTGCCTGTTTCTTCATGCAGCACAGTCAGCTCCTGCACACATTAGAATAAGCTTCCTTGTGAAGGAGAATCTTTTCTTCACAAAAAATGGAAGGTTATTGTGTTCAGTACTTCTTGCTTTCCTACCATCTTGATCACTTAAAAATCTAGTTTTGCACATTCTTTCTATAGCCAAGTTATCAAAAGAACTACGAGACATCCCAGGTTATCAACAAAACAGATACAGGATTTCTCACACAGACAAATAAGCTTCCATAAACTGCCCCAGAAATAGTTTTGAATCTAGAAATTCTAGATTAGCTCCCTTTATTGCTGAGAGTGAACAATTGCAGGGAATATTACTTTTGAGAAATTTGTTTGCCATAATACCTGGGTGTCACAGCAGGCATAGCTTTCAGTCTACCAGCTTCTCAGGAGTCTGTAAATTGTACTGTACAAGTGAATCCCTGAAACCCTGTGACCTTGTACAAAAGGATCTTTTGTTTAATTAACAAAAAGTACTCAAGGCAGCTCTTAACGGTCTAAGCATATTGCTTGGATTATTTATCGCTACCATTTTTTGTTTCCCTTCTAAATGAAAGGGAAAAGTTTCACTGGTTTATTTTTTGTTTGTTTTTTTTTGTTTTTTTACTCTGTTATGTGAGCTTTCTTTCTTCAGCCATGATCATTTAAAGCTGTTTGTTTAGGTAATACTGTTTGCAAAGTGTCATCTCAACTGGTCAGTAAGAAATGTCGTGGCATAATCCATCCCTTCTTTTGGAAATTTCCTGCACAGTCTCTTCATGCTGTCTTTTGCTGGTGTCAAGTTGCAGTTACTCTGTTTGGTGTAACAAGGGAGATGGGCATTGTTCTCTCTTTCTTGTAGAGCGTAAATCCTGATATTCTGGGTTACATATGGACTACAGCCTGTTCACTTGAGTCTCAATCTTCTCCATTTTTTAGCAGCAAATGAGCGTAGTTCCTGGTTTACTCTTTTTATGTGAGTGTGACTTTAAAAATATTTTTTTTCAGGATAGAATCACGAATAGGAAGCGCAAAGGGATATGGAGGTAGGCTGAAAAATTAGGCATGTGGGTTTTTTTATTGTTCTGCATAGGAAAATGAAGATTGTCTTTCCTCCAGCTGATGATGGTGCAGCATTAACATGTGTCTTGTACTTACCTTGTGTACAATGTGATAGAACAAGGATCATACTTGCCAATTGGTGCCTTACTTTGAAGTTTAAGATACCAATTTTGGAACTGTTGCATCTCCCTGCAGTATAAACTTTCTTCCTGAGCACTCCCTCTCTGAAATGGTGCAATATTTTGCAGATAGGTGTATTGCTGAAGCAGTCCACTCTGATGGATTAGATTTCTGTAAGATTGCATCAAGTTACATTATCACTGCCACTTTCGTATATACTTTTTGTATACTTCTATTTTACTGCCTTGGAGTGTCAAAATAAAGAATCTTTGTTTGATTAATCTGTGTGGTATCTTCAATTTGGAGAGTAATACCTCTGTGCAGAAAGGGACCTTCTATATAAAAAGAAATTTGCATAATTTCTTGAGACAGTACCTCCCAGAAACACTTTTGAACTCTCAGGCAGAAGCCTGCTACTTGGTCACTGCAGCCAGTATGGGCTGCTTGTAAAATTTGATAACACCTGGACTAAACAAAAGTTAATGCCTTAATCAAGAGATATGAGGCAGAACCACCAAGTAGGATGCTGCTGATGTGTTTCAGCGCATAAAATATTTAGATTCAGAAAACCGGACTTTGTCTTCTTGAAGGCAGAATTGGTACTAAAATGAAAGATTCCTGAAAAAGAGGGAGTCTTGGAAGGGGGAAGGGCCCAGAAAGAAGGTGAGGATACTAGCTGGAGGAAAGATCCTAGAAGTGTGGGAAGTTCAAGCGGATCAGAGAGCTGGAAATGAATGTTGGGTGTTGCCCAGAGGCCCTGATGTGTAATGCCCAAGAGGTGTAATGCCCAAACTGGGAGCAGCTGTACAGCACAGAACCAACACAACTTTCTGCTCCACCTTCAGAGACCAGCAGTGTTCTCGCTGCTGGGAAGGGATGCTGAGGTCCAGGCAATGCAACTGGGAGAACGCCAGTGAGTGTGAAATAAAAAGGTAATAGCTCTGTTTTCATTGATTCTGAAATAATGCCCAGCATCCAGACCCACTAGAGGTTGCGCTTTACTCCATTTCGTCTACAAGACCTAAAAGGGTATTTCTTGTCTGAGTTTTTATTGAAAGAGTACATTGTTTTTTCAATAATACCAAATGCTGGTGCAGGAAATCTGGTAGTAATATTAGCAGTGGAATTACCAACATCTGCTTGTGCAGAAAATGTTTCTAGTGGTCCAGGAGATGAAGTAAACAAGATGTTTGTATTTTCAAGGAAATAAATTTAAGGAGTGGCTTTAATAGCTGGGATAGCAGCAAAGTGTTAAACAGTTCACATTTTTGCCCCAAAATGAAAGGGTAGTAAAGTTGAAAGTTTTGTTTCATGGAATGGGAAGTGAAAACAGTGAACAGGATGTAGACAAGGTGTTATAACTCTTGAGGTGCATGGAAATCATTGCATTTATGAATAGAACAATTCAAATAGTAGATAATAGTTGTTGTAATTCTAAACTGGTTTTTTTCTCTATTTGCCATTTGAAAAATATTAAATATTCAAAGGATTTGACTTTGTAAAAATAGTCATTGATTCCTTTAAAAATTGGCATGTACAGAGTGATATTGAACAAGGGCATACTTTCCAAAGCATCAAGATTTGGCTACACATCTATAAAACATTTTGTAAAACAGAATTTATGCCAAGCTGAGATTCTCCACATACACTGTGTTGTGCAATGTATTCTTACCCTTGTATGAGAATTCTTCACTACCTCACAACAATAAATTATTAAGTTAGGAGAATGAAATGCAAGAAAAGATAGTGCTTTGTAATAGATCATCTTCATTTTGCAGTCATCAGCATGTGCGTACAAAAAATTTCTTTAAAAGGAAGGAAACTAAAGAAGAATCTTCAGAGAAGTTACTGTTACAGTATTGGCAGCCTTGGTGAGGTTGTTTTGCTAGGAGCCTACTCAGTGCAATTCAGCCTGTTGTTGCTGCTTTTGCCAAGTCTACTTGCAGAATTCTCGCTTGTGAAGGTTTGGTATTCTTTTGTTTCCATTGATCTGCATGTGGTACCTTGTTTATGGTCCCCATTATGTATATTTTAGTCTCTAGACTGTATTTTTGCATAAACTGTTACACCTGTGCACACAAATTCTTAAGAAAACTAATTCTCTACATCTTTCAAAGAGCTCAGAGTTGTATTCAGACTTCTCTGACTTGGGGAAAACCAACTAGAATTGCAATTGTATAGGCTTTTGATGTTTGTGGTCTTTTCCTTTGTTACTCCTAAATGTTTTGGTTTTCAGCTGCAAAATAAGGAGAAACAGTAATGTCTCCCACAGAAACCATGCTTTGACAAAGGTAAACATCATCCTGCATTGAGAAAATATTTACATTTGGATCCATTATGTTCAGGTTGTAAAGAAAACCTCAAGCTAGCTAGCTGTTAGTATTCAGCCCTTCACATAAAGGGTGAGGGGAAAAGGTCACACTGAGCATAGCCTTAAACTTTCTATATTGATTTTACATAGACATAAACAATTAAAGTATGTAATAAACTGGCAGCTCTGCGTCTTGGGTATTCTTCCTGCCCAGCCTAGAAACCCCAGGGCCTTCTTACCTGCTCCATGGTTCTGCTGGTTAGTCCAGCTTGATGCTTGCCAGCAAATAGCTGTGCTCACGTACTCATCCCACAGGTACCCCATGCTCCTGGGTCCTACTGAATACCTAATACAACATACTCATACATGGGTAGTGAGATTTCATGGAAAGATAATTAAGAAAGGATTTAACAAGAGACGGCAGAATCTGGTGATCAGGAGCAGTGCCCAGTCAGATAAGCACACTGAACAGCATTGATTTTCACAAATCCAGCCCCTTTCTGTCTATTCTCCACTTTGTTTCTCCCTACCCCTTTTCCGTAACAAGTTTTGTAGTCCCACAGACACAGTTCGTACACCTCTAATCATTATGTTCCTCTTGTTTCTCCCTGTTTATGAGTTATAAATGCTTAGGCTGGCCCTCTCCGAAGCTGTGCCTGAATTTCCTTAATGACCCATCAAATAGTGATGGAGACATTTGGGGTTTTGCATGATCTATATTCTCCCTTGTCTTTCAAATCTGGATCTCTGTGCCTTTTTATTTGTGGCTTCCTCCTTACTTTATCATCACCTTTTGCATTGAAAAGGTCCTTGACTGGATAACCGTAGTAAAGAAGACACTTTTCACCTTTCACATTCCTTCACATAACCCATCTTTATTTAGTGGCAGAAACAGCTTAAGAAGTCTCAGTGTTGCCCTAAGTTAGAGTCTGCTTTGCCTAGATATAGAATTTCTCAATTTCCCTGACTGAAAAGCTTTTCAGATAACAGGAGAAAAGAAACCAGCAGGTGTCTGTGAAGAGCTATGGCCTGTATTATCTGCTCCCTTCCCATCGACATCTGGCTTTCCTACTTGTCTACAGTAGCCAGTAGCTATGACTGAGCTGAAGACATAGCGGTTACTACAGCTGCTCTGTGCTCTGTTTCTTAAGGCAGTAGCCCACAGCAGCATCCTGATTTTGCCATTTCTGCCCCATTAATTCCTCCTTGTTTTTCTTGTGGCAAAGGCCCAGGACACACAGAAGGGCAGAAGGCAGGTCCTCCCTACTTTGCATCCTTACTGATGTTCCAGAATCCTCAACAATCCATGAACCCTTCCTGACTGTGCTGTTGAGCAACTTTGACTGGTTTTAGGTATAGCAAATTTGGTTAAGCATAGCTCTTTTTTTGTTGTCCTCTGTATTCCTGTGTGATTTCTAGTCCTAAATTAAGAATAAGAACTCAACATTAGCACAAAAGGAAAATATGAGATCTTTTTCAAGTTAGTTCTAAGGAATGAAATTACATGTATCTAGATATGTAGACTGCATTCTTTTTTGTGTAGCTGTCTACCACTGTATTGGGTTGGCCTGGCCGGATTTTGGTGGCGGCAGGGGGGGACCTGCAGGGTGGCCTCTGCAAGAAGCTGCTAGAAGCTTCCCGAGCACCCCAGGGGGGCTCAAAGGGGGCCCCCGCCGCTGCACCAAGGCTGAGCCTGTCAGTAAAGTGATAGAAGAGGAACGCCTCTGTGATAACATGTTTAAGAACGGGGAAAAACAACTGCACCACAACAGCTGGCACAAAGATGGAGGAGTGAGAACATGTGGACACACCAAGGTCAGTGAAGAAGGAGAGGGGGGAGGATGAGCTCCAGGTGCTGGAGTAGAGGGTCGCCTGGGTCATGGTGAAGACCATGGTGAAGTG
>NW_009727642.1:0-6725 GCF_000703405.1 Apaloderma vittatum
GTTTCTATGAAGTTATGTGTCAAATGACTGTGTAACTTTGTGCAGCTTTGCTTTAGTAGGTTAATTTCTAGTCACTTGAGCTGGTAGTTGTGACTCAGATGTGTTAAGGGAATGAGGAGGTGGAATGTGCTGGGTAAATGCTAATTGGAGAAGTGCGCTTACTGCGCTTGTTTCAAGCACTCGGTAAAGTTAGAGAGAAAAGGCAGGTTTTTTTGGGTTCCGTATTCCACAGATGGAATCCATACAGTAAAGTAGATAAGAATTTGGTTATTAAGTACCTTCTGGATTGGGAGAAATGGAAGAGTAGTTTTCTTCCAAGTGCTGGAAAGATAAAAGTCTAGATACTCGGTTAACTTGGAAAAGGATAGGGGAGTAGTACAAGTGGAGAGTAGTGAAGGCACTGCAACTGGGGGGGCATGCAACTAACTGTTTGTTTCCCTAAACAACTGCCTTTTATGTGTGTTTTTAACTGCGTTTTTCTTTTTTTTCCGTAGTATTTCTTGGAATTCTAGGTTACTTTGGTTTCCACTAGCTTCTTTCTTTGTACGGCACTTACACAAATAGCATTGAACACAGTTAGGATGGACAAATGTTTTTGTCACATAAGACTGATATATTTTGATTCTCTTTCAGGTGTAAGTCTTTATGGCTTTCTGAAATTATGATGAAGAAGAATGGTTGCCAGTTGCTAGTCTAGAAATCATTTTAAACTCCTGAGTGCTTGTTAGAAATCAACTTTTGCAGAGTAAGTGACTTGTAAACTAAGGTGACATAATGTCTCTTGTAAGCTTAGTTTTAAAAGTCTCGATGGATAATATAGAATGTTTTAATCTTGGTTGTAGAAGAAAGGAAAAAGAATTCTGGGAGATAATTATTTTGGCTAATAAAAAGTTAGGAGCCCATAAATAACAAGTTTTAGAAGCATCACATTTATGCTTGATGAACATTAGTATTTTTGAGCCTTCAAAAGATTATGAGGGTTTAAGTCGTGGATCAATGAGTGTGATTGTTCAGTGTCTCGTTACAAAAACTCAATATTTCTTTTTATGCAGTTTTGTTTAGGATATAGGTGTGATGACGAGGCCCCACATTTTGTAACCCCAGCATTTGATTTTGCAGTTTCTGTGCTTTCAGAAGTCTCTGAGAATTTGTAAAGTTGGAACATGGGGAAGGATTCTTGATTACCTTGAATTTTAAAAAATAAGATCAGTGGAAGTTCAGCAATAAGCCACACTAAATTTAACTGTATTTTTTTACTGTGTTTAAAAATACGCATAACATTTTTTCAATGTTTTCTAGAAATGAGCTAAAACTACACTTTGCTGTTTTTAGGAGCAAGCAACATCAATCTTTCATATGGTGTAATTGTGATTTTCTGATGCAGAGAATCTGATCTAGTGGATTAAATTCCTTAGAGCATCTTGTTTTAGAAGCCACTTTCTTAAAGTTAGCATATATGTTAAATCTTCTCAGCTGTCATTTGTCTAACTTGAGAACTTAATATCCACTTCTCAAAGACATGATCATTTTTTTTACAGGCTTTGGAGCACATTTGTGTGACCTATATAGCTAGTTGGTTGATTTCCTGAGTATCTTGGGTGTCCTTGTGTGAAGGGAAAGGAAAAAGGGAATAGAAGAAAAAGTAGAAGAAAAACCTGAGACAGTTAAGTTTTAGCCAAAGGCTGCACATCAGTGTGAAGTAGAAATCACTGAAGAAAGCACGTGTGCTTGTTGTAGGGGAAAAGAACTCTTGACTTAAATCAAGTTAGAATTCAAGTGGTTTGTTGATTTATTAATACTTTGAATTATAACTGTTCGTCCTTGTACTGTACATGCAGGGTTAATAGCTGCAATAGAACAGTACTAGATTCTTATAAAACATCGCTAAACACCTTCAGGTATCTACTAAACACGCTTCTACAGAAATTCCCCCACAGGTTTGCAATTCCATGTTCACCTCTCTGTCCCTTGAACAGGAGGTTTGCGTTAGAAGAGCCCACCCTTCTACAAATACGCTACCTTGTGTACATCCACCCACCTGGGACACGTGGCTGCCTGCATACCTGTGCTCCACTCATAAATTTTGTACATGATCTTAAGGCAGCTCTTTTTTTTTCTTTCTCCCCCCCACCACGTTTGTCTAACGTTTAATGTGTCTGATGGTCCTGTTCATTTTCAGCTTTCATGAGGTTTTGAGCAAACATCCTCTCACTTTTCTATGTTCTCTTCACACGCATTGTACTCTGATTTATACCTTAGCACCTGGTGTTGTCCAGGCTTTTTTTGCCAAGAGGAGGCAATGTGGCTTTTCCCCATGATTTCTAGCTGGTTCTTGGGGTATAAGGTACATTCATAAAGTAAGGGACTAAGTCCTCAGAAAACATGTTTCTGTTGAAACCTTATGTCAAAGCAGTGATGATGAATGTTGGAGAATTTTATTGGGCCTCAGAAGTGTTCATGATGGCCAGAATGTATCACAATATAGCAGTTCTCTAATGATAATGCATAAAATAAAGAGGCTTCATTTTTACTGCCCTAGTGAATCCCAATTTGTGCATTTATTCTTCAGCATTGTGTAGGGATTCTTTACGCTTTGTAGAAACGCAACTTGAAGTTGGGATCTGCTTGTTAGGTGTGACTTCTGATCACCCAGAATTTGTGTGAGTATGCTAAGAAAACAAAGAGTTAAAATGCCCTTGTGAAGAAATTTATTTACTAGAAAAATTTCCATACCTCTTATCAAATATGAGTTACGGATTCATGGATGACAAAACTACAGGGATAGAAACATGCTGAATTGGATGCGTTTGTGCTGTATATAATGCCACCTTTTTAGCCAGAGCAATAACCTAAAAAAAGTGAGTTTCACTTAGTGCATGCATTAATTTGGAGATCTTGCCTTAAACTTTTTACTTGTAAGGTGAAATGCCCTAATAGTATGAAATTATTTATTCTGTGGAAATACGGTCCAAAAAATGAACAACTTATGAAGGTAATTTAATGGGTAACAGGTAATTGCATCTAGTGGACATCTAATAGGTAGTAATTTCAAATATTTGTTGATACCATAATTGCTGAATTGTTATTTTCTCCCTGAACTGAGGCACGGATGGATGGATCGATGGATGTGATGCCCGTTTTCTAGCTCCTCCATTATCTCATCTCTGTGAAGTAGATGCTGCTTTAGCATCCGGGTGGTAGGTGCATCCATTCTTACCAAAAGCACCTTTAGGGATGTTAAGTCTCCCACTTCTGTTTTACTCTATGATGTTGGTTTTTCTTCTTTTGTGAAGTTCTGTGAGTTTAGTCAAGTTCTGGAATTACTCACTTTAATTTGGTGCAGAACTTAATGACATTTGATACCAGAGTTCTGATGTTTCCTAATGTCAGAGTTGCTTCCGTTTTTGTAATCAAAAATGTAATTCCAGTAAAGAACAGCTTTGCTTTTATGAGTCTCTTCCCCACAACAACAGGATGCCTAGTCTTACAGCAGTAATATTGCTGTTCTAAGGCAACAGTTATAGCAAGATTTAGTCAGTGAACTAACACTTCATAGGTAACCTGATTCAAAATGTAGACCGAAGTTGGAGCTTAGTAACGAGCATTTGTGTAACATCCTATCCATGCTTAATTTTTTTGCCTGTAAATTTCTTTAGTTACCTATACTTACTTCTGGAGTTCCAAAAAATAACGGAGATGTAGCTACTGCCAAGGAGTTTGTTAGTCATAGCTCGAACAAAGCTTATTTTGCCTAGGGGAATCAGCATAGAAGGCATTCTCGGGAGGAGCTGTGGTGCTGTCACAACACTGTTCAGTCAACAGACTCAGAGCACTTGTTTAATGCATGGATGACTGATCTTTGTTTACCACCTTTCACAAAACAAACTAAAACATCTGTTGTTTTATTTATACGTGAGCTTTCCAAATAGTAAATTACAGTTTGGGGGTTTGGTTTTTTGTTTGGTTTTTTCCTCTCCTGGCTCAATGAATCTATTTTTATGGAAAGTGGAACATTGAGACTGAATGGATTGGGTAATTGCATCTATATTCAGGACAGTTTACAGCATGATGGCTGGCACTTTTTGGTAGCTGAGAGTTAATTATCCCTTATTCAGAAAATAGAATTTAATTTATGGAATTTGTAACTCTGTGGTTAATTATCTCAAAGATACGTAATTAGAAGATAATAGTATGATTGTCTCTTGGCTTCCGAGATATGACTGGAGTAGATGTAATTGTTTCACTTTGGGAAAGGATTTGGGTTTAGGAACGTTCAGGAAAGTGTTTCCTTGCAGAGTTAGTATATCTTCAGAAATATAAAACTGATCTCTCTCTGCACTCCTCGCTGCTGTTTTGTACTGGGTAGTTTGGCTTTGTTCCCGTAGCTTTCCTGGACCTCTGAACAGTCACGTAAGGACTGTGTATAATTTTAAAAACCTTGAGCATGGAGGTCAGAGTTCCTTAGCTGTTAAAGGATCTAAGAGTTAGATGTTACAGTACTGAGTACTGCAGCATACAAATGCGTCTGTTCCCTGTGCTTTTGAGTATTGCCAGATAACTTACTGTTTAACTGTACTGTAAATATTATTTGTTTTCTAGCAGTTAGTCTTCTTGAGAACACATCAACATGACTTAGTAAGTGTAACACTTGAGATGAATTTACAAATGACCCTTGGCGTAAGACAAATGTATTTTTAACACTGCGGGTTGTATGCCTGCTCCTTGTGTATTTATTTTCAACCTCCAGTTGATTAGCTGCTTTGTCTTGTGTAAAGAAGTGGCCTGTTTAATGCAGTGGGAAGTGGAGTAGAAGCAGCATTTGTTAATGGATGCTTAGAACAGGCACCGTCAGATATTTTAAGTTATTCTAACTAAGTGATAATTCTAATTTTTTTCTGAAGATAGAAGTATAACAAGCCAATTGCCTAGTTTCCTCGCAGACTGTAATGAGTACAGTTAGCGTAAAATTGGTCTGTAAATTTAATGGCCAATTTCTTGTTGTGTGGACGTTGAAAACACTAGCAAAAGTGCAGCAAGCCATGTCAGAGTCTATATAGCAACTCCCGTTGGATGCTTCCTTGACAAAGTGCATTACTGTTACGTATCAATCTGATCTGTTCAGTACAAGGTTTTAATGTATTGGCTCAAACAAGGATGGCAGTAGAGCTGAAGGTTCCTTCAAGAAAAAAAAAACTTTTATGTCGATTAATAGCAGTGTTATGACTATATGTTCAAACTTGCAATATTTTTCAGAATGTGGCTACAATCAGGCCAGTTCTGTGTGCAGCCTTATAAGAATAGTTGGGTCAGTCCTTCTTGGTGTAGAATGTACCCATAGATGATAAAGATTAAAAAAATATGTGTTACTACTCAACCGAAAGGGGAAGGGGTGCTAGAGTCCCACAGCTGATACAGATTCTCAAACGATGATTAAGGCAGCTGCTGCTGTGCCCAGGGGTCAGTGGTTGTGCGGATTGTCGGATATGACCAGGTGTGAGAATTTCTAGCTGAGAGGATTCAAAGGAAACTTTTTCCCTTCTTTCTAGAGCTGATTGGTTTACAGTGGGAAATTTTCTTTGTGACTTTATTTTCATACAGTACAGAAAAGAGAACCAACAAAGACAGAGCAAAGTTGCGGTTACCTGCCATGACTGAAATGGTGGGGCATGGGAACATGTACTTAGAGTGAAGTTTCTTCTACTTTACCTCTTCCCTAGAGAGTGAACACACAAATTTGAGGCTTGAAGAATAGAATTGACTTTTTTGAACTATGTGATAGATTCTTGATTTCACCTCTCCTGTGCAAGCAGGCATTGCTGGAAAGATGGGTGAATATAAGACTTTTCTGTAGCGTAGGATATGGAAACCAAAATTGTAGCTGTGACTGTGAAAGTAGCAGCAAGTTAGTTCTTGTGCAGTAGAACACCAGCTTAATGGCACTGACTTTCCTAGGGATTTATGCCCTACTACATATTTTCCTACCTGACAGTTTTGCACAGCACACTTGCCTGCCTTCCTCTTTTGCCTTATAATGCCGAGTGAGCACATGGAATAGTGTTGCTGATCCTGGGCTGCTTTTGCAAACCAGTTGGCCAATGTGTACATTGTGTGCATAATTGCACAGTGTGTTCAGTTTACTTGTTTGTAGGTCTATTAAAAGATACATTTTTACATTTCTAGGATTAAACTCAAGACAGTGCAAGATATTTGATTAAAATGTATTATTTGCTTACATTATACGAAGAAATAAGATCTTTCTTTTTCCTTAGCATGTGTTGTTGGATCTCATATTGGTCTCAGATTAACAATTGCATTCCAGCTTGCACCCGGTGCCCCTTGTTCTATCATTGGACATCACTGAGAAGAGCCTGGCTTCGTCTGCTGACACTCACCCTTTACATATTTATAAACATCAACGAGGTCACCCCTTAGTCTTCTCCAAGCTAAAGACCCAGCTCCCTCAGCCTTTCCTCATAAGGGAGATGTTCCACTCCCTTCATCATCTTTGTGGCTCTGCTCTAGACTTTCAAGCAGTGTCTTCTTGAGCTGAAGGGCCCAGAACTGGTCACAAAATTCCAGATGTGTCCTCACCAGGGCAGAGCAGAGGGGCAGGAGGACCTCTCTCGGCCTACTGGCTACTCCCCTTCTAACACACCCCAGGATGCCATTGGCCTTCTTGGCCCCGCGGGCACATTGCTGGTTCATGGCCCTCCTCCTGGCAACCC
>NW_009727643.1:0-830 GCF_000703405.1 Apaloderma vittatum
GTGCGTCACCCTGTCATAGAAGGAGATCAGGCTTTCATATCCCATGCTGCCTAGGCTAGATCAACTCACTGTCCTGTATGTGTCACATGATGGCACTCAAAGTGATCTGCTCCATAACCATCCTCTGCACGAGGTCACACTAACAGGCCTGAAGATCGCTGGATCCTCCCTCTGGACCTTCTTGTAGATGAATGTCACATGTGCTGTTGAAAAATTAGAGAGGTTGCAGAGGACATCTGCCAGGGTAGTGTTCAGAGACTCTTTGGAGACATGCAGGGTCCTGATCTTCTTTAGCATGGATAAACCGAAGCTCAGGCATGTAGAGTTGGAGTCGACACCTGCTTAAAGTCCAATGTTAGGGACAATGGAGCTTTTCCTGGTAGTGGGAAGAGAAGAAAACCTCCACAAAGTTCAGATTTGGAAGGTTCAGAATGGAAGAGGGGAAAAAGAGATGTCAAGGAAAGAGTAATATGTCCCAGTGGGATTCATGGATCATCCCATGGCTTTGTGTTTAAAGGAATGGCCAGCGAGCATAGGGGGACATCAGTGTGGATATAGAAATGCCATTGGGAGAGCTGAGGTGGGAAAGTAAGAAGGGAGTCAACAGCCTGAAGGGACGGAGGTGCAGGCATGGACCAGGAAGGATAGCCTGCAGGAGAGATAATCAAGGGCTCTGGCAAGGCTGAAAGGTCCAACAGCACCAAGGGCTTTGTCCTCTTGGCCCAGCAGCTGCCTCGACCACGAAGGCCTAAGGAGATGAAACTTTCTGCTGAAGCTCCCAGAATATGCCTTGCCAGGGCCTGGGGGTCAGGCCTTGGCCTTTCTGCTTC
>NW_009727643.1:1296-2212 GCF_000703405.1 Apaloderma vittatum
AGTACCCTTGATGTGTGCCCCTGTATGGACAACTTTGCTCTTCATCCCCCCAACCCCAACCACTTCTGTCATTCTTCCCCTGGCACTTCCATCACAGCCCTTACATCAGGCTTCTCCCCTGATCTCTGTAGCTGGATGTCACAGTTCCATTGCACCAGTTCCCATCCTTGGTCCTCAGAGAACTGGCTGCACACCGGCTCTGCAGAGCCCTTCCTCCTTGTCAGCAATGAAAAGCAAAGCACAATAGAGGTTAATAAACAAGTAAACACACTCTGCACAAGCACATGCTCTGTACAGTCTGCCCCTAATGAGGTTGCCTTTCCACAAGGATTAATCTTATGAGTAGTGTTTTAGGGAGGTAGATACAAGCAGGTGGATATAAAGTTAATGAAAGAATTTGCTAAGGAGACAAAGAGCCTGTTGTAACAGGTTGGCTTTTGCTCCCTGAGGTAGAAAGCAGTAGCATAGGTGACAGGCATCTGAAAGAGCAAAACTTGGAGATAATGGGAAGTCCTTTTGCCTAGAAAGTCTGTTGAAAACATGATTTTAGAGACTGTCATTGTAGCCTGGACAATGGAAAATACATAAAGGATTAGAGAAGTCACGTATGTGGTATCACAGTCAAAGTATTGGTAGTGATGTTACAGTACCAGGAGTTAATTTAATATTAATTTTTCAGTGGAGTCCCAGCCATAAGGATCCATGTAATTATCTCATAACTGAAAAAAAGCAATTTACCACTAAGAGCCAATTTACTATTACTTTTTCAGTGGAGTTCCATCCATAAGGATTCATGTAATTATTTCAGAACTGACAAAAGTCAATTGACAGCTAATTAATTTTATTCGTATTAAGAGTAATTGTTTAACTTGAAGTCAAAAATATCAACATATCTATCAATAAAAATGACTGCAAA
>NW_009727644.1:0-308 GCF_000703405.1 Apaloderma vittatum
GGTTACCATGACTGCCAGTAAAGAACACCCTTAAGAGAAAGCGAGGCTGGAACTTCTACTTACAGAAATTCATGTTTTTGGGGAAAAAAGAGAAGTTAACTTTTTGTTTCGTTACCTTCGAAATTAGGCCTGGTCCTTAAGAGACCACTATCTATACTTTTCAGATTTCTAGAATATGAAGAGTTCACTGGGAGACAAACTTGTGATACACTGTGGGTTTGGTGGTTTTTTTAAGACAATGCTTTTAACAGGATTTTTGCTGTAACAGTTACGAGTTTGAGAGTTAAGTTGTGTGTCTGTGTGCAGAG
>NW_009727645.1:0-25018 GCF_000703405.1 Apaloderma vittatum
ATAAATACTGTTTTAAAAACCCCTCCTTATACTGACTGACAGAATTCTACCATGCTGCCCACAAACAAAATGGCTGTGGCACCGAGTTTTTTGGTTCCTCCCACTGTGCCTCCCCCTGGCCTCCAGGAAGTGGTAGAAATCCAAAATAAAATCCCCACGAAAAGTACAAAGCATGGCCCAAACTCCGAACGGCACCACCAGGCATCGCGGGGAGCACAAACATTTACCAACGTTGCGCTTTCTAGAGGGGTTTTATTGTTTTGGGTTTGGGATTTTTTTTTTTCAAAGGGCATCAATCACTGGGAATTTACATCACTGTGTAATTTGAACTTCCTGCTTTACATATTTATAAGGTCTTTCACCTATCTTGGCAGGCTTTCAAATGAAGTGGGTTGGGAAATCTGATGCTGTGGCTCTGGCTGGTGAGCTGAGTCAGGTACTCTGCTGTAGCCCTGCTGGGAAAAGACAGGCAAATTCTAACACTTTCGGTGCTCAGCGCCAGGTAAAATTCCCCCCCTCACATATTACAGCCTCGGAAGCGAGCATGTAGGCACAGAGAGGACACTGGAGTGAGGATTTTCAGCAGTTACTGAAACTGAGGCCTCTTGCACATAAATATACATTTTGTAATATTTATATTTGCACACTCGTGGTTCATAGTGCTCTGCCTGAATTACGGTTTCTGTGGAAATAATCTTGGATTTTCTCTTACTATGACCCTGTATAGCACCGCAGCCCTTTAACTTCTTTGACATTCACCTTAAAGAAGATAAATCTCGAAATATGGCATATTTAAATTAGAGGTGATCCTAAAAATGTCAATATGTGGTTGTCTATTTGAGCCACCAACCCTGCTAGGCAATGGCAGAGCTCTTCCTGCATGCTGCCTCATGGGCTCCATAGGGCCTGATTCATTTCCCATGAGAGTCCTTTTACTGCCTTTAGTAGGAGTTACAATGGAGAAAGGCTGTCAGACCTGCTAAGCCTGATCCAACGCTATATTAAAATACTTGAATTAATATTCCCATCCACTGCTATTGTATAGCTTTTTCAGAGACACTGAAAAAATGTAAAATTGGTGGGCTTTTTCCTGAACCACCCCATATTTCTAGGTCTTTGATTAAAAAAAAAATAAATCTGTGAAGAACTTGGAGCAAATTTTGCAATGTTTGTGTCACCATGCTATCTAGCAGCCTTAATCCTGAATTATGACTACGATGATAACTGTATAGAAATATAGGGCAAAAAGATAATTCCTACCTTGAAGAGCTCAAAAGTACAAGACAAAAGACAACAGATGGCTGCAGACAGATGAGGGAAACAATGAGACTGTATTGATCAGATGGGAAGGCGCATCAGCCTAACTCTTGTTTCTGCATATACATCATGGCAAAGAACACGTAAAGTGGGATTTGATGAAGAAAATTAGTTGATTTTCTGGCTGTTGAAAGAAAACTTCTCGGACAAGAAAGACAGCATGGAAGAAAGAACTAATACGTTTGCTTGAAAAAGCAGCAGATGAACTACAAAAAGTCTAATGAAACCAGCATCAACATTTTTATGATGACAAAAATAGGGGGGGAAGGAGACTGTGAAAGCATTGAACATGCAGATACAAAGCTTATGTTTGATACAGGAGGGGCAAGGAAAGCATCCAAATGGATCTATCACCATCCATGTGACATGGACAAAACTGTAAACAAGACCTGCTAGTGGTTAACAAGACCTAGAAAAAAGATATACAGCAGTTCAAATTATATGGGCCTGAAGAGATGGAGGAGGAGTATGGTCTGGAGACTCATACCCCTCTTTGTTATTTTATGTTGCTGTAGGCTTTTAAACTTCTTTCTTACTGCAAGCTTATTGCATTTACAAAAATGTGACAAGCTCTTAATTGTGTTGGCCAGCCATGCTATAACTTGGGGCCAAACTCTGAAGAGTAAATAACCTCAAATGAGCTAGGCCTTGGTGAATATTTGCGGAAATTATGGTGTGGCAAACATGAAATAATTTGACTTGATTCTTTTGTTATAGGCTAAACTAAACTGAACTACCCCATATTTCCCTCTGATTTAAAACTTACTGGTTTTGTAGGTGAGCTAATGTAGGGTAGCTGTTTAAACCAGAGTCATTTTCTCTCGTGTTTGATCTCATCATCAGTTTTAACCAAAAATAGCGTGTATCAAGTAAAAATGTTGAGAATGGAGATAGTGATTGAAATACACATTGTGGCTTTTTTTATCTGTGTTCCAAGTAAAGCTGAACAATATGTTCTCATGCTCCAAGAACAACCCTGACTTAACTTGATTTCAAATTTACTCAAATTTCTTGCTGTTCAGAGTAACTCCAAAGAGTACCACCATCCATTCTGCACTACATTTTTTTAGAGCTTTGTCCAATGCTTGGTAAAAAATTCCATCTTGAGATTTTACTTAGAAAAAGGCAAATAGAATAACTGTAGGGGAGCAAAGAATTAAACTAGCTATGTTTTAGGATTTAGACTAACACAAACAAGTGGCTAAAACCTGATAGCATTCAGATAACATCTTACTCAAATTAGTGAAACCACTTTTTACATTCTTCTTGCAGTATAATTGCTTTTTTTATTCTTTATCTTTCACTTTCATTAATCTTTATCTTGCCCATAAAGATTTAACTCTACTACCATATTTCCCAAGTGGATCTCTATCTCTACACTTGTAATAAACAAATTATACTGATCTTCTCTTGACAGTCCTTTCCTGATGTTTTTAGGAAGTGAATTATCAATCCTGTTCAGTCAGTAAACCACTAGGTAGATAGCAACAGCTGAAGGATATCAAAGTGCTTTTGCAACTGGCATGTAAATTATAATTTATTTTCTTTTCATAAAAATGGCATTGATTGTTTCTCAGTTGAGAGATCACCAAATGCATAAATATTTGCATTTTTATTCAATAGATAATGTTCACATAGCTGCATAATTGCTCCTGAAGAATCTAAAAAACATTTAGAAAATTCATAAATTATAGTGTAAGAATAGATCATTGATGTAGGACAGAGACTTCCCTTGCTTAATTCTTGTTTGACCTAGGTCAGATATTTTTAAAAAGCATCCAGTCTTCACTGAAAATGTATAGTCAGAAAAAAATCCACCACAATCTCCACTAAATTATTAGAGTGATTGCTTGACTTACTTGAAATTTAACTTTAAATCCCTGACTTTGTAACCTATAAAACCTCCTCTTTCCATCCCTCTGTCAATGTTCTAGTTTTTTCAAGTATATAAGACTCTCTCTCTCTAATGTTACTCTTTGTTACGGATGTTATGTGATTGCTTCTCCAGCTTATCAGCAATCTTCATGCTTCACGAATCACAGACATCAGAAACGGGTGCAAACAACAGTCACACTACTTGCCACATACTAACATAGAGGTAACTCCTGCTATTTTTTTCTGTATATCTCAACATTTCGTTTGCTTTCTTGCTGCAATGCCATTACAGCTGCCGTCTCATTAAGGGCTGAGCAAACCATCTGATTATTTTCTATCTTCTGTGCAATAACCCCTTTTTTGGTCATACGTTCTCACTTCTTTGAATAGGGTTTAACACTGCTCTCAGAATTTTGCTTTCACCTGTACACAAATATACGTACTGCTGTACTTACGCCCATCTTAATAAGCCAATCCAAGTTGCCTTTTACCAATAATCAATTCACCACTATTTTCCTTTCATTCACACTCTGTAGTACCGTGTTCATCCATAAGGATTTGTTTTCTTTTTCATTGGCTGAAGCCGTTGGCAAAATACTGGGTGTGACTGCAGAACAAAGTCAGAAAAAAATCTGAAAAACACCCCCAGCTCACTGGGAAGTCTTTCAGGGGGTTATTCAGCTCTTTTGAATCCTAACACTGGATCCTCATCCGTGTATTAAAATTGATGCTGAGTAAATATTCACCGAGATACTTGCAAGCAGAAGTAGTGTTAAGGCATCTTTTTCACCTGCTTGCATTCCCGTTTTATGTGCACAGTGGTTCTGGTGTAAGTGTTGTTCCCAGACTGTAAGATACAGCTGTTAGTGATGCTGTCGAATTGTTTACAGTGTTGTGCCATCACAAGGGAGCGTGCAGCTGATGCTTCTACTTTATTAAATGCATTCCGTTGTTTTCCCAGATTTTCATCTACTGACAATTAAGGGGGTCCCTTATGAATTCTATTAGATGAGATACTACTGGCGACCATTTTCCCATATGATTTATTATACCTAGGAAACTTCAGCACAGATGCCCTGGATTCAGATAAGGTGAGTAATGGCTGCAGTCCGTCTGTGTTCCACTGACTTGCCTGTTGATTGGTTTATGTGTTTGCCAGATTTTATCTATTCTTCTCTGAATTCACATTTGTCATTCAGAATAAAGGGCCACTGTTGAAAACATCTCAGAACTGTTCAGAGTCACTCATGCTGTTCACTTTTACTGCTGCCACAAACAAATGCACCATCTGTAAGGCAAAGGCAGTGCTGTCACACTTCAGTTTTCTTTTTTGAAATGTTCTGATTCTGATGATGTACTGAATGGAAACCATTTTAGTCAGAAAAAAACTTGATGAGCGTGGGATGAGTATATCAAGGGGAATTTAAGAAAAGCCTACAGTTGCACGCGACTTTGTGAATATGTAGGTCTGAGAGGACTGAACCAAAGTCCTTTACAATTCCAGATTCAGCAAGACTGTGAATGGCAGTCATAAAAGCTTTAAATTCTTCTCCTTGTTTCTTATTAGGTTTAGCCTTTTTGTAGATCGCGCTCTTTCCATTTGGGTACTTTTCACTGGGTAACTAGAATCAGGCAGCATAAACTCTGGTCAGTAAGCTCAGTGCATTAACTGGTCAGCTTATCTGAAATTCTAGGATGCGAACGATAAAGCATTAATTTTTTTAAGCTATCAGAGTACAGTGACTGTGTTTTCACACCATTATTAATTGCTGTTGGAAAACAAAGTAGTTCATAGACATCCTCTGGTATTATTACACCATCCGTCATATTCTTAAATATGAAATTGCCTATTTGACATACCTGCTCTTCTGCATTATTATTATCAGCTGTAATATTTCAAACCGCTCAGGGACCAGTACAGTGTTTATGACCTATTTTTTACCTGTTTTTTTAAAATTCCTTCTTGTATCCCTAATTTTGCTGGTCAAATATTCTTTGCTTTTTCACATCCTTGTCAATTTTCTAGAGATTCTGACTTAAAGTATGTATTTATTGACAATTTGCCTATCTTTAAGTTTAAACAATGTGTTAACTATTAGTGTTTTCATTAATGTTAGAAAAAGTTCTGAACACTAAGCTGACCAATCTTATTTAGCATGTTGGTTGAAAATGTAATCAATCAGCAAGAGAAAGTCTGTATTAGTAGACATACCATGTCTTCTTCTAAGGATTTTTGTATTTTACATTACACTGGTCCCAATTTTGCCATCCCTATGTGTGCAACAGAGACAACATTCGTTCCTGTGCTGCTCATGTACAGAAAGAAACGTGCTCCTTGCCCTGCTGCTCCCACTCATAGGGATCTAATGACAGCAGCATTTATTAGCAAGAGGCAAGAAGAGTCCTTCTCTTCTGTCAAAAAAATGCACCGTAGTTTCCACAAAGAAAAAAATATCAGACCAAAAGGAAATATTCTATAGGCTAGATCTACTACACTTATTGCCAGCTGGATCACAGTACCTTATCTACACAGTAAACTTCCAGGAAGCATTGCCAGAGCCCTTCTGGCCTGAGCAAAGCATCCAAAGCTAAGGCTGCTACACAAATATCTTAATGCAAATGTTTCTCAGCAGTTTGTAAATGGCATATCTGCAAGTGATGAGCTACACTTGTAACGTTCATCATTAAACCTTATAGAAACATGTTTCACAGTCTGGTATAAGGCAGAGAAAAGCCTTTAGTTTTGCCTTACCCACATAGGCCAACTTTGAATTGGTATGTTATTAGTCCAGAGATGCAAGGAAGAGGAACTTAACAGTTTAGGAGTATATTCTTTATTTTCACAGCTGCTTATTTCATCTCAGGTTCCTCTTAAAACTAACATGGAATTTCTTTTGCGATAATAGAACTTTCGCTTTTACCTTACAAATAGCTACAAACATTTCTCCTGGTGCAACTTACCCTAAAATTATTTAGCTTATAATTGATTAATTTTTGAGAACTGAAATGCATATTTTTAAGAATATGTATTTTTTGAAAACAGAGGCTATTTAGTTGTAATTAAATACTACTGAGACCTGAAAGAGACAGAAGTTCAGTTTGAAAAATTCTGAATTAGTATCGATCATTTAAATTTTAATGTAATTTGCAGTTGTATTTGCTGCTTTACGACTAAACTTTTTAAGGGGATAAAAAGACAAGATACTGACGGTGAGCAAAGGTACCTGTTCTAGTACCTGTTCATTAGGAACTGAAGCTCCTTGTATTAAAAACATTCCTAATTTTGCCATTCAATTCTTAAGCTTAAATAGTGAATCATAAAATCAAAATAGACCCTCACTGGAACCTAACCTTTCATAGGTGAGACTTGAGCATACACTGATACATATACAGTGAGAAGGTCACCTAGCTGACTTCTTTTGTTATGGCCAGGCAAAACCTTTAAGAGCCTACCCACAGTCTGTCTCTTCGGTGACTTGGCCTTACCAAGCCCCATCAACAAGGAACTGACGAGAGATGTAACATTTTCCCCAAGTCAACATTAGGCAATAGCTGTCCTTCACTGTTCAGTGTACTTCAGGGCTATGATATACTCCTAAATTTTTATTTCTGCTCCCTGACAGGTCTGTCTTTCCTGACTCGACATGAGTCAGCAGTGTGCTACCACAGCGAGAAAGGCAAATTGGATCCCAGGTGGCATCCACAGGGAATTTACTGGCAGAGGTAGAGATGTGATCATCCCACTCTACTCAGCGCTTGTCAGGCCACACCTAGAGTACTCTGTCCAGTTCTGGTCACCACAACTCAAGAAAGACAGGGACAGACTGGAGAGGGTCCAAAGGAGGGCCCACAAAGGTAGATAACCTATCTTATGTGGAAACAGGAGTTCAGTATCTTCTCCCTGGAGAGGGAAAGGCTCGGGGGTCATCTCATTACACTGTTGCAGTGTCTAAAGGATGACTACAGAGAGGCCAGAGGATCTCACTTTACAGAGAACCACACAGAGAAGACTAGGGGAAATTAGTAAAAGTTGCACCAGGAGAGGTTTCGTCTTGATACGAGAAAGAAATTTTTTACAGCGAAAACAATCATTCACTGGAACACATGGTAGATCCCGGTTATTTTCAAGATGGAATTGGACAAGGTGGTAGAAAAACTCATCTAGAGGAAAGGTTGACCAGATACCTTGTGATGTCGCTTCCAGCCTGGGCTCTTTTATGGTTTTATGATGTGCTTCACTGCTGTACTCCTTTCCTTCCTGACTTTTGGTCTTCCATAGACCGCAATCTTATCTTGCTCTTCAGAACAGTCCATCCACTGTTTTTTAATCCTGGAATACCTTTACCGTGATCCTGTCTCTATTCCTGACTCTAGCCTGGCAAAGTTACTTTAGGCCAGCATGCCTCAGTGTGCTCAGTGCACATGCAGAGGACTGATTACATCTCTGCAGTCTTCACTCAGCTGAGTTCCATGTTTATTTATCTCAGGAATCACAGAATCATAGAATCATAGAATGGCCTGGGCTGGAAGGGACCTTAGAGATCGTCTAGTCCAACCTCCCTGTCATGGGCAGGGACGCCATCTCTTGACTAGACCAGGCAACACATGGGGACCGAGCGGGAATCGAACCCGCGACCTTGGTGTTGGTCCTTGTTGTCAGTACCGTGCTCAAACCACTGAGCTAACTGGAATCTTCCAGATCTTTTCCCATGCCAAATGTACCCAGGCTTTTTGGTACTTATTCCTCTGCTTGCTATCCATCAGATGATGCAGATGTCCCTTATCTCTCCAGCAGTGCCCGACACCCTTCTGTTACCAGCCAGATTCTCTTTATGTTCTTACTCATTTTCGGGACTGTTGTGTGCCCAACATGCTCTTGTATGAAACTTTGCCATTCTTTTCATCTTTTGCATGACTCCTTATTTCACTTTTCCTGTCATTACCCTTTTTGCTCTTTCTCTCCCCATTTCACAGACACTGCATGTCTTCTGTTCTTTCCCCACAAGAGTTTTCTTTTTTCTTACCATCTGTAACATTATGCCTGTGCCTTTTTGACTTTTCTTCTGTTGAAAAGGTATGACTTGCAGCCTACTAGAATTTTAAAACCGTATTTGGCAGACTAGTAGACTTAAAGGGCAGGATAATGTTATGTTCACAGCTTCAAGTTGTGGAGGGGGAAATAAATAGTAAAGTCTGGTTTCAGTCTTATGCTGAAGGATTCATATTTGTTCTTGAGCATGGAGATTACAGTCCACAAACAGTAACAGTTATGAAGTTCCCTAAGTTGACAACATATTTTTGGGCCAATCTTGGTCCCATCACCTTCTTTGTGTAACGCATGAGTAGGAAGAAAGAAAGCAGATGTGACTGCTGTCTAGAGTAATCCTTGAAATAAAAAGTAGTTGAGGCTCATACAAAACAGAACCATGATTTTCCAGGCCCTGAGTTTGTTGGAACATGCCCCTGGGTATCGCACTCTCAGATGGCACAACTGTATAATAGCAGTCCTGAAGATACTTTGACTTACTCCATTGTTGTAATTGGGCCTTAGCAATCATATCCCCTCTTCAGCTTGAGTCTTGCTCTGAGAACAGTTCAGTAAAAAATGAATTTCAATGTCTTCAGTTTGGAACTTCTGTCTATTATTAACCAAAAATAACACTGAAACCTACAATTGCTCTGCCTTCTAACCTGTAATATAGTATCTTCTGGCATCAAGGTGCGCTTGGTGTAACTAATATGTCTCATACAGTAAATGAAATTAATAAAAATTGATGAAATTATTAAAAATACCCTAATTGTGCAGTCTTTTTTTGGCAGCTAGACATAACAAAAGAACCTTGTGTCTCAAGAATAAGAACTCTGGCTTTGGGTTATGTCCCATCTTTCATCACATCTATTTTTTCCTATTCTGTGTTCCTGTCCATCCATGCAGTACTGGCTTGGCACCAATAATAATTAAAGCTGCTGAAGAACAATTTGGTGTCTAGGACACTTACTGTCTGGCTGGAGCATGAGAATGTGGTCTTATTTCATAAGGAACTGGTATAGCTTCGGTTCCCCCAAGTGATTTATGACTCAGATTATAATGAAATCCTATACCAGACCTTTTAATTCTAGACTTGACTGGTGAAATGCTCTCTTCTGAGTTAGTTTCTGTACTCTTTTGACATACATCATAGAAACCATAGATTTATTGAAGGTGCTAGGAGTGCTGCAGCCTATCTCCTGCACAAATATTGCTTGGTGTAATATGTATGAACCACACATATTGATCATGGGTAACAGCTTTGATGCTTCCATTCCCCAGCCCTGTTTTCACAGTGGTTGCTTTAATCCCTGTGCCAACGTATTGACCACTGAGTTGTAACTGAGCTGCAGCTTTCTCATCCTCCCAGATTCTGATGGGAGCCCTGATGACAGCTTTCCTGTATTTAGCAGCACATGGTAGCATTATTTCAAATGTGAATGATAAAATTTTCATATAAGAACCTTACAGCTGTGTGAAAGTGGATGATGGCACCCAGGTGCATACTGTAGTTACTTGATTTGAAAACAAAACATTAAACAACAGTGAAGTACTTTCTGTGTATTTGCCACATGGGATATCTAGGACTAATGTCAGAACACTTATGTACACAGTGAAAACTTCCGTGTTGTTGGGAGAAGTATCGTAAGAATCAGTAGTAAGGCTTTAGCATTTACTGTGAGCCAGCAAGTTACATGAACTGATGCAAGTACAGATGCAGCAGTTTTTGTTTAGACATGAAGAAACAGTGATGACGAAGCTGCACACAAACGTATTAGGTGGTTACACCACCACATATATCTCTTCATACTTGTAAAGTATTAACGTGAACTACGAACTAAGTTCATATTGCTTGAAACTACTTTATAAAACTGGCAACATTTTTAAGCGAATTACTTCACAAGCACTATGAACTCACAACTGAATTGAACTCAATTATTTTACACAAGATAGAGCTGAGCTTCCTTGTCCTCTTCTTGGTTGCTTTTTATAAAACTTAAGCACAGACCTCTATTTCAGGTAGGCTTAAGACATATATCAGAGAGGATAGTTGTAAATGTTTCTGTTACAGTGAAAAAATAGCAGCTTTTTTTGTTTTGTTTTAGTCTTATTTATGTAAATTTTTCTGAGTTGAAAGTCCTTCTCCCCACTGTTAACATATTTTTCTCATTACTTACTGGCTCTCATTTGATCAGTCACCAGTTAACCTACTCACACTTCATCGAATTTCCTCATTTATTGACCAACACACCAAATAGACTTGGGAGACTATTGAGCCAACACAAAATGAAATGAACTTTATTACTACAGTATTAATAGCTTGACATCTTGAAAAGAAAGGAAGAAAGGAATAACATACGCAAGTTTCACAGCAAGAATTCTCCTGAGGTTAAATAAAAAATGGAAGAAGAA
The DNA here is from genome assembly GCF_000703405.1 of Apaloderma vittatum. NCBI lineage: Eukaryota > Metazoa > Chordata > Aves > Trogoniformes > Trogonidae > Apaloderma > Apaloderma vittatum. The sequence goes on from NW_009727645.1 coordinate 10,634, forward strand.
TCAGATGCTTTAAAAAGTCTGTGAGTAATGAGTTTTCTTTCTTAGATGAAGTATAGTGAATAGTCAAAATGCTGGAAAACTTATGAATATTCTTTTCTATGGGCCTTCAAACTGTTTCTAAAACTGTTAATGCTTCTCTAGAGGTATTAGGTAAGATTAAATATTCTAAAAACCACCATGATCATTTTGGTTTAGTTTTACTGTTGGGGCTGTATAGGCTTGTGAATTTGCCAATAAACTAAATTGTTTCCCACTTCCAAACACTTCAGATTATAAATGCTCAACAGTTCATTAACACTTTCATTTTGTACACCTGCCTTAGAAGATTTTAGGTAGAGTCATTTGTGTAAGTATAATATTAAATCCTGGTAATGCATGAATTATATACTTATGCAATTCATGAAAAATTAATTGTATTTGAACTAGAAGTACTTCATGAATTTTATACATCGTGCTAATTGTTTACAATTTCCATATCTTAAGTCAACACTTTTTCAGCTCAAGTTCTTTGCAGCAACACATTCAGTGAATAATTAGGAATTCTAGGGCCTGTAGTTCAAACTGGCACAGTCCTACATTCAAATACACAATTTATCCCTATTTTCTCATTGACACACTAATTTTATTGACACACTTCATTGTAAAATTGCTAAATATATACTTTCGTTCTCTAACGATACAATTTAAAAGAAAAACTCTAATAGAATTCAGAAATAATGAGCAATTTGTCAGCTCCTTTGCAGTCATCTAGACCAGTGCAGACATGAAGGACCTCATTATTTTCAGACAAACTTGTCGAAAAGATCAAAGTCAAGCTTAACAGTTTTAATGCAGTGCATATATTTGTTGAAGTGTCATTACTAAATGGCTGCAGGTAGGTACACGATTATTTTTTCTAAGCTTTCTTATATGTCTGTGCTTATAGAGGCCTTCTGTTTTGATGTTGACTTGATATTTTAATATTAATACTGTTTTTTTCTTCCCTTTACTTCAGGTCATCTCCTTTACAGTAGGGTCCAGAATTCCCTTCCTTCTCCCCAGCCCTCTCCTGAAAGTTCTCACAGCAGGAGGTTGCATGGAGAAATTAAGTTTGTACAGTATTGCAGGCTGTCTCTAATAATTTTTGAACTCTCTAGCCAGTTTTTGACAGAGGAAAAAATTGTGTTTATGTCCTTATGCTTTTGCATGCTTAATTCAAATGTCTAATCACAATCAGAGTGATATGCATGTATGTAAATATATTAATCTCTTACTAATGCCTTTGGAAGAGAGAGGCATCATATTAATAGCACCACTGAAGAAAATCTGAAAAAAAATAAATGCACAAAGAAGTTCTGTAATGGAGACTTGGCTTCTGTCATTCTACTACTTTCAGAATTTTATTACTTACATAGGTTTTTTTTAATAAAGTGCCATCTATTTTGAGAGATATCTTTTTTCCTTGGCTCCATTACCACATTAACAGTTCATTTGCCCAGTTAGAGTCATTTCCTGACCTACTAAAGAGTTTGATAAAAGGGGTGCTTTCTCATATGCACTTCACCCTATTTGTGGAATTGGAGAAATCAGTGAGAGGCCTGGTGGCTTTATTTTAAGAAGTAACATGTATTTTCTGACTAAACTAATCTTACAATATTTTTTAATAGCATAGAATTATAAACTAGAGGTTAGAGAATTTAGAGAATTAGAGAATAAGGCACCTCCATGAATGGGTAGTTCTGTGTGGTTGGGAAAAGGGGAGTTTTCATGGTATCAGCGAAATACTTTCTTTAGTGTGAAAACACAGCAAATATACAATTAGTGGAGACTGGAAAAAGCACAGGAATCTAGGCCACATGCAGATGGGTGAATGCTTTCGCTTGTTTATCTGGCATAGGCTTGCTGTGCTAGTATCTCTTAGTAATGTAAGAAAGTGAGAACAGCCAGAGAGTGAAATGAAATGTCAGGCTGCTGCCGCTAACGACAGCAGATACCTGGGGAGGAACGTAGGAAACAGGGCAAGTATAGAGTGATCCTCGCATTCAGGGATCTCTGAAGTTTGATTTTGCAGCTGGTTTGCAATGCTTATTATCTACCAATGGACAAACACTTCACGGATTTGTGCAGTATTTTTAAAAGCCGTTTATATTTTTAGTTTCTGTAATAGAAATGATTTCCAGTTTGACTGAATTTGTAAAAAGCTGATCAATTTTCTAACACAGTGCCCCATTTATTTCATTTTAGAAATGATAAATAATAATTTCCAACTCACTCCAATCAGTCTTAATTCTACACTTTAATTGAATCTGTTGGATAAGAAGGATTCTATTGTGTTTTGGTGGAAACTACAAGCAAGTTCTTGGCCTGAAGTGAAGCAGTTCAATGCCTCTTGTTATCCTTGTTACCTTTCTCCGCACCTTTTCCACTTTTTAATTCTTTCTGAAGTAGGACTGCCAGAAGTAGATGTAGTAGTCAAGGTGTGGGCATATCATCCATGCATACAGCAGGAAAACGCCATTTTCTTCTGAATTTTATTTTTCTTTGCTTATTTTAATTTTCATATTCCAATAGTTTTTAACATTATTTACCTAGTACTAACTAGGTGTTTGTTCCCTTTAGAGAATTTACAAAAAATAACCCTTATTTTTTTCAGGAGAGGCAGGAGGAATTAATAGAAACTTAGAATCTACCTGTATATACATGTATATGTAATTGCATTTTATTTTCACAATGTGCGTTATGTTATACAGAAGTGATGGTGACTTCTCTAGAAGTACACCATATTTATCCATCTGTCCATCAGTATTATATCTATAACAGTTTCTTCCAGCTTTCCCAACATGGAGGTCAGTCTTAGTGGCTTAATGTTTTCAGGATCATATTAGAAGCCAACATAAAAGGATCACGTTTCTCGCATTTATTTTCCATGGCACTGAGACTTTAGAACTATCAGGTCTAGTATTGCCACATTTTGGAGAAGGGACTTGGAATTTGGCAGCAGAACCTCTCTGACAGCAGTGATGTGAGTTTGCTATTTTTATGACTACCATCAAATTTTGGCCAAATAACCCCCAGCAAAACAGTTTCCATCTGTTCAGTAAATACTAATATATTTCTCTTACCTATTTTGATACCTAGTATCAAATCACATTGTTTTTACTTCTACATGCAAATCTTGTATGGCATACAATATTTAGAAAGATTGTACCTACATGTATAGTTATCCATTGCCACATAACTCCTATATATTAATTACACTCTTACTATGCTGGATCTTGTAGGTAGAGCAGTCATCGGATCCTCACAGCTGTCGCTATAGCTCTGCCTCCCTGCTGACTAACAAAGAGGTAGCTGAGGCTGAGGACTCCAGAGCTCAGCAGAACATCTAGCACGTCTGTTATGCTACTGAAAGTTACTGTGGTGCTAAAACCAAGACTGTGCGTAATGTCTGAGATTTTCCTTGTGTAACCGCTAATGTGCGGAGAGCTTGCAGATGCAGTCTGACTGGAGCCCAAGTCTGGTGGGCAGCTGCATATTAAAGAACACAAAGAGAACTCAATTAGGAGGAGAAAACAGAAGTGGAATTGCTAAACTCCTCTGAGAGCCTGGAATTAATCTATGAGTCTTGAAGACACTGTGTGCATCTGACATAAAACATCTTTGAAAACAATGAAAAGGTATGTGACCCTCTTCTGAGTTGTCTGTATAGAAGACAGCCATAAGTTACTGGGCAGTTGTCTGTGCTTCCAATCTGAATGGTCCAGTGTTGTTCAGACTCTGTGTGCAGTAAATGTGTTTCCACATGATAGAGTTTCTGGAGATGTAGGACAGAGGGAGTATGTATGCATCTCCCTCCCAGCACTTCCCCCTTTTTTAATGTTTAAGAAGTTACATTCATATTAAAGCAAAATAAAAAGCAGCACACGAGGCTCAATTTTAAAGGCATGCTAAAATTGCAAGTAAATTATACCATCACCTCATCTATCACACAAAGTGCCTTTGAAAATGCATGAATGAATGTTTATAAAGTATTCACAAGGGTGACTGGCATTATATAGAAAGAAGAAAAAGCCATAAGGAAATAATAACCCATTTCCAAAGCATGATCTGAAAGCTGTGTAATGTATATCAGTAATTTGAAAAGAATGAAATTATCAATAGTTACCGGTTTAGGATTCCCATCTCGTAGACTGATGATGTTTCAGGTACATAATAATTTCAGTGAGACCTTAGGAAGTGTAAAGCACAGAGACGCATCAATTAGAGTTACATGTGCATACTTAGTTATAGTACTTCCTGTGACCTACTGTAGGTGATCCTGCCCTGGCAGCAGGGCTGGACTACATGATTTTTGAGGTCCCTTCCAACCCCTGACATTCTGTGATCCTAATCTGCAAGTACTTGACCATGCAACAGTAAGTACTAAAAACCAGTTTATATGCAAGTTCAGTCTTTAGCATCCTGGCCTGTGTGAGGAATAGTGTGGCCAGCAGGAGTGGAGCAGTGATTGTGCCCCTGTACTTGACACTGACGAGGCCGCACCTCAAACTCTCTGTTCAGTTTTGGACCCCTCACTACAAGAAAGACATTGAGATGCGGGAGAGAATCCAGAGAAGGGCAATGAAGGTGGTCAGTTGTCTGAAGAACATGCCTTAATGAGGAGAAGCTGAGGACTGGGATTGTTTAGTCTGGAGGAGGCTGAGCGGAGACCTCGTTGCTCTCTACAGCTACCTGAAAAGAGGTTGTAGTGAGGTGGAGGTCAGTCTCTTCTCCCAAGACACAAGCAATAGGATGAGAGAAAAATGGGCTCAAGTTGCACCAGGGGAGGTTTAGGTTGGATATTAGGAAATAAATCTTTACTGGGAAAGTGATGAAGCATTGCAACAGGCTGCTCAGGGAAGTGATGGAGTCACCATTCCTGGAGGTGGCCAAAAAACGTGTAGACGTGGCACTCTGGGACATGGTTCAATACTTATAATAGTGTTGGGTTGACAGTTGGACTTGATGATCTTAGAGGTCTTTTCCAACTTTAGTGATTATACGATTCTACTATAGTCTAGTCTAGTAATCTGTTCAGAATTATGCACCGTGTTGTATTACTTGCAAAATACAATACATAGGTCATGTTTTTACAAGCTGTTCATCAAATGTATTTTAAAAGTGAGTTGTTGTGTTAATCTATTTGCCTTACTGCACGATTTGTGTCTTAGAAAAGATACAGGATAATGAAGATAAAAAGGATAAAATAAACATACAGTTTCAGAGTTTACATATTTTTGTATTTTAAAATCCTTAGCTTCTTTTATTTCCTCTTGTTTTACCCAATTTAATGTGTAAGTGTTACTTTGTTTTATTACGGACAATTTGACAAGGATGGTCTTTCTGTTTCCTTGTTTGGGGATGATTTCTCTTTCACTGGGAGCGGGTATTCTTAATGAAAATGGCATGTGCATGGCAAAGAACGCTGTTTAGATTTCCAGCCAATAAATCGATTGCACTACAGTGTTGTGTCTTAAGACCTGCTTTGAATTTATATTTGATCTAAGTGGATTGGTTGTAATTGGAGAATTTTTAGTTCAAGAAGTTTCCTTGTGGGCTTAGCACCCTCCCTCTCCTCCACGTTTTAAGATAGAACTCTCTTTGGGCAGTTACACATTTATGAATCTCTTTTTCTCACAGGGTGGGAAGGAGTTTCTCCTTTCTCCTGCCTGAGAGGACCCCTTCTGGTTCTTGTATGTATGCAGTGTTAATGCTCCACCTGTTGCCTGTGTGAAAATTGGTAGTATTGATGTCAGAGCTAACATACAGTTGTGCTTTGACTGTGGATTATTTTGATTAAAGCCTGAAGCTCCACTAACAATAAGAACTTCGAATTACTTAGTAAAATTTTGATGTCCTACGTTATTAATTCCTTAATTGCAGGGCCCCAGCTGGAATTGTCTGAAGCACCCACAATCCAGCTGCCATGTGACCGTACATGGGGCTAAACGCCTAACGAGGTCTGCACTGAAATGCCTGCAGGTCGTGTTTTTTGTGACACCACCTGCTGTCCTAATTAGCACCGTAGTTATTTCTAATTAAATCCTCCTTTTTAGCCATGGCAAAGGACAAACATACTTGGGCTGAGACATGACTCCCTATACATATGGGTGAATCTTCAGACCTGGCAGAACTTTCTCACCTAAAATCATTAATTATTTTGTGGATCGTTAGACTCCCTCACACACATGCTGCAGGGCTTTGGGGATCCCAGTGCTGTACAGACATCGGGACAATATGGTCCCTGCCAGTAAATTACAAAAATATGTGTGGGATTGTCTGCCCAGGAGACTTGGGGAGGAAATTGCTGAGAGGCTGGTGCCTGTTGTCATGGCCATCAGATCATCCATGACCAGAACTTGTCACACGTTAGGTGTCTCCTCAAAAAAAAAGCATTACGCAGACCTGCGCTTCTTGCCTTTTCGGGTCTGGGTCAGACAGCACCTAAGAAGACACTGAAACACTTTAGAAACCTCCCTGATGCAGGTGCTGCTGTGAGCAGGAGCCAATCTGAGTCCTGTTCCTTGAAATGAATGAGCCATAGCAGCTAGGAGGCATGTTGTTAATTACCCAGGGAATACAATTCCCTAAATAAGTAGGTGTTGGTTCTCAGATTTGAAACCTGCTTTGTGAAAGATCAGAAAATAACTGCTTTTTATCTTATGCACCTCTAAAAATACGAAAAGAGGTCTTTTCAAGTAAGGGGGGGCATCAATATTCTTTTTACTGGCAGTTCTGAAAAACTCTTGTAACTCTTCTCAGGAAGAAAGGTGTGCCTACGTTCCTGTCTTGTCCCGAATCGTAGTTGGTCGAGCTGCGATGATCCCAGAGGTTAAACTAAGACACAAAGGAGGCCAATGTCGTGTCTTCCTTTGAGTATTTATTCTCTAAGTGCAGAGAAAGAGCAAGAGAGAAAGTGGGCAGGAGGGGAGAAAGAGAAAGGCAAAAGAAGAAAGAGAAACCAGTATCACCACGGAGTCCAGCGGTGCCCCACAGGTCCAATGTCATCAGTGGGAGAATATTCCAACCAGGTGCTGGTCTGCACTTCTTTTATTCCGGTTGCCCCGCCTTTTCTCCACGTTTTCATGGGAACTGATTTACATTTTCTTGGAATTTCTTTGCATAAACTCCTCCTCACAGTCACCTGTACTGCACATGCTGTCCCCCTTTTTGGGAGTCTCGAGGAGTCGCTCTTGCCGAGCCTTCCTCTTCAAGTTGCCTTCCTCAATGTGACCGCTGGAAACCCGCACTGCGTACGCATGTGTCTTTCATCGTTGGCCATATAACTCTGGGAATCTGGCACTCCGTCCTTGGAGGTTCCATATTCTCTTGCAAAATGTTGCAGAAGTCCTACTCTCCAAGCCACCTCCAAGGCCTCGCAGGTGTTAGCCGCTACTAATGTTGCAGAAGTTTGGTTAAATACTACAGCAGCAGTTCGTTGCGATGAGCCTTGCGGTTTCAAACTACGCATCTTTGCAATGTGGAGACAATCTTTTCTTTCTTTGAGTTCCACAGTTCCCCAATGCCAAGTGTGTGCTATTTGGCTGTGGAGGGTCTTCCAGCAGAGAGCAGACATCTGGGGCAACCCCAGCAGTGGCTGGTGCTCTAACGGCTGATACCCACCTCTTCATGTTGCCCTGTTCCCATTTTCCTCTGCTCAGGCAGTGCCTCTCTGTGACCACTCCAGTCATGCCCAGCACATTTCCACATCCTGTCGGATGCTCAGAATGCTCATTTTGCCCATCAAGAGTGTCCTCCAGGCAACTGACTGTCCAACCCGCAGTGCTTCCTCCGTGGGTGGCGGTACGGAAATGAGAAATTTGGGTCGTTCAAAGCTCTACTCATAGAGATTTTTGGAAGCCATAACTGAGGCCTTCAGAGAGCAAGCAAAATATTGTCACAAAGGCTCTCTGCTTATATTTTCCCTAGGAATTTGAGTCCTTCCTTTTGGTAACTTTCACATATTATGGTCGTGGTACTTGGAATCATCTGTGTTGTTAATAAGCATATAGACAATCATTTGGAGAAAACTAACGTGTGGATATGCTATCTGCATGTATGTAGACAACCTTTGTACCTCTCTTTCACGTAACACTTCTTGACATTACACGGTCATATTATGCTCAAGCAAGGAAATCTTGGTAGAAATAAAGTAGAAATGTGGAGCACTCCTTATTATACTGTAGATATGACAGAATGAGGAAAAAGTGAATATTATCTGATTCCTGCTATGGTTAGAATGCATATAATTTTTTTTTTACTTAGACACTCACTATTTCATTGTAAATGTAAGCAGTGCAGCTTTGAAGATGCTCCACTTACTGTGAAGTTTTTTCCAGGATCACTTCCCTTCCATGAGAAATTTGTTTTTACGCAGGCAGTGGATCATCTCTCATTCTATCTGTTGATGTTCTATATATTTTAAATAGGCCTTTAATTTGTATCATTTATGTTTATCACTGTGATTTATGTGCAAAGCAGTACGCTTGTGTTATTTTTGTATAATAGCATAGATGGTTTTGGATAGTGAGCTTGTAAAGATGCTATTCATCTTTACTTGTTCTTTTTCTGTGAATGCATTTTTCATTACCGTCATCAGCTTGTGAACATCACAGTGTTAAACTAGAACATAGTGTACTTTATTTGTGGCTTATGTGGTATTCGAGCACCCTACAAACACTAACTGAATTTTGCCACATGCCCATGAAGTAGGAGGCTATTTTATTCATTTTACAGATGGGGAAACTGAGGTACAGAGAGTTTACGTGAATTGCCCAAAGTCACTTAGCAGATCTGAGACACTAGAAGTCTTTAATATAGGATCATTTTTAATCTCTGCCATAGAACAGCTGTTATTTTTACATGATGACAGGTACAGATCAGTCACAGTATATGTTCAGATATTACTCTCTACTGATCCATTTACCTACAAAACTATTTCAGGCCAAGTTAAAATTTGTCTTTACTTCAGTCAAAGCTGTCTGTTGCTCGTATTGCAGTAAAATCTAATCTCAATGTTTCAAAAGAAATATTTTTTGTGGTAATTGGTTTGTCTACATCATGATTTTCACTTACCAAAGGAGCATCATAGCAGATTGGAAGATCTTATTTTTTTGCTATAAACTTACATTTGCTAACTCTGAAAGAATTACAAGGTGGACTTATATTCAAAAGATAAACATGAAAGAATCACAGTGTCTAATAGACCATCTTACACCAAACGAATGTTTGCAAGCAAGAGAGAAAAAAATCCTTGAGGAAAAAATTGAAGGAGCATTACAAATACAAATTTAGGGAATGTCTTTTGGTGGACATACATTTTTACTTTCCTGTTACGTTGGGAAAATAATCAGTTTGCAATTTCAATTTTAGCATAAAAAATAGTTATATGTTTCTGTTAAAAAAGCTCTTTTCTGTGCACTTCATTATCAAATACAATTTATTTATTTTATTTTAAGAACATTTGCTAACAGATTCTAAAATAAACTTAACAATTGCCTTTAGTTTAGATCACTCCTGCATTACTTTGGTATCCTTAAAAAATTATAATAATACCAGATGTTTTCAGGAAAGAAGGAAGAATTTATCCCAAAATATCTTGCAGTTGGATATAAGTGTGTCTGGGAGTGTCATGGTAAAATCACCGTAGTGGACTTTTTTAGTCCCATTTCAGGGAAAAGGGAAATCTAACATGAGATTAAATTCACTTAACATCAGAGGTCTGTCGCACAGACATTTATATCTAAGCTGGTCTAATAATCCCTTTTTACAGTTAGCAGAGATAGTCAGGTATTTCTAATGAACAATTTATCTGAACTGTTTGATACTGGGATAAAATTAATTGTGTTCTAGAAATATCCATTTCTTTCCACTCACTAGAAAGACAAATATGTTTAATTAGAGACCAATCAAATGTAGACATGGAAGCTAGATAAGACAAATCTTACAGATTTTCTGTAACCTTACACAAGACTTACCTATACTTTTAATTGGAACATTGAAAAATACCTCATATATACTGAAAACATTGATGGAACACTAAAATATAGCATCTTAGAAAAAGAATGGAAATGGAAGCTTGATCAGTCTGTGTCCTCTGTACTAAGTGCTGTAAATTTAACAATATAGACATTTAAAAAGAATAGAAAATCATGTATCTACTGGAGCATTAATTTGTCTTTCCTAGCTTTTATTTTAAACTTTAATTCTTTTTAGGGAAGGTGTTATATTTTAATGTATTAAACAAATTTTAACTTAAAAGTTGAGCAGGTTTAAACTCTTGGGGAATTTTTCAGTAATTTCTTACAAAAGCTTAATTCAGATCTATTTTCAATTCATTCGTATATGAAAAGCTTTAAATTATGGTTTAACCAGTTGTTATATACTACTTCTATATTTAAAGGTGCTTTGTTGTAGCTGTGCTACAGATATTATTTATGTGTTTCTTTGACTTGAAGTTAAACAGTTTTTAAATTTAAAGTATTTGAGAACATGCCTCACTTGAAAAGGGCTTAAGGAAGTGTTTAAATTCATTGAAGTGATCCCAAAAAGCAATCATTTTAATTCAGATGTGTTTACAATGTTTGAATATTGTGTTGAAAAAATAAATAAATGCTTTAATCGTAAGCTGCAAATGCTAACAAGCAACTTACAAACTTAGCAAATTCTATTTGTATTCAAAATACAAGTTGTTCAAGATGCACACAATGGTTACAAAATTGCAGAAGAGGATCGTACTGATGTTTCTGACACTGCTGTGAAAAAATGCTGAAGATACAGCTAAGAAAATAGCTCAAAGTGAAGACAACAGAAGACTGTGCAATGTTCTCATCCAAGTCCGTTACCAAAGCTGATGAATTAGTACAGAAACTGGCACCAGTGAAACAAGGGGAACAGGCAATAGACAAAAGGAAAAGTCCTGCAGAAACAGAAGAAGCTGCAGGATTTGCAGAAACAGAAGAAGCTGCAGGATTTGCAGCACTATCTCAAAAAAAGAGTGTTAAACTATGAAAAATAAGACTAGCAGAGAAAAAGAAATGTAACAGTCACAGGTTTTCAGGCAATTAGGAGTAAAGAGAGTTCTGATTCTGAAAGCATTGATTCACATTGTCCTGTGTGAGGTGAGGTAGAGTGAAGTGTTTCACGCTTGCATCTATTTACCTCTGTTTGTCTTTAGTGCTCTACTTGCCTGTCAGTTAATTAAATTTGAGCTCAGCACTGACACTGAGGAAATTCAGGATCCAAGTGGACTGTGAGCATGTTTCTCTGTGGGAGGTGTGAATCAGACTTTAGGGAGATCTGAACTTGAGTTGTCTCCCTGTGTTTGACCCAAGTCTCCCTGAGAAGTGGCCCATGCAGCCCGACTGGTGTTGCTCATGAATGCAGATTTAGACATTCGGGTGGTCTGGGAAATCACCAGCCCTCAGTGGCCTTACCCCAGTGGGCTGCCTGCTAGTGGAAGTCAAGGACTGTCGAAGCCCCACATGATGTCCTTCTCTATATCCAAGTACTCTCCCTGTCCAAATTATGCTTGATGCTGAGTCATTTGAGGTACAGAGTGCTTTAATGTTGGCAAAGAGGGACCCAAAACCTTCTCTGGACAGAAGGAAGCTCACCATAGCACTCATGACTCAGCCTGATGCCAGAAACTCAGGGTTGTGGAACCTAGCACTGCTAAGCGTCCTGGTTTGAGAGCACCAGGATAAAAGTTCTCTGGACCTCCTGGCACATGTGATAATCACAAGCAGAAGGATGGGCAGCTGTGCCTATGGGGATGAGAGGATGGGTCAGATGACCCAAATGGACCTATCATGGTATCCTTCCCATGGTTCTCAGTATATAAGAGCCTCTAAGAAGAGCCCTAGAGCTTTCAGTACTTGTTGTGCTGGGATGGTTGTTGCTGGCTCTACCTGCACTGCTAGTGTTCCTGCTTTGTGTTTTCAGGCTGTAGAGGAACATCTTTTGTTGGAACAGGTTGTCTTTTCCTACCTCCCCTGGTGGGAGCTACACAGCTTCTTTTCTGTTTTTTTTTTTAATGGACTGTCATCAAGACTCTGGACTTGGGCCCTCCTTTCTGCTGCCAAGTCTGGTCTAGGATTTCTTCCTTACTAGGAACTTTGTTGTTATCTGGAAGGCATGGGTCTCATATTAACATATTCTCTTGTATCTTTGAGTGTATTTGCATACTTGTACAATATCTATATATAGTTTGAAGTCTTCATTGTTATTGTTAGTATTGTTAGGTCCAGAAAGCTCCAGAAAACTTTCATCCTGGTGCTCTCAGACCAGGACGATAAGTAAGTTCTCTTATTCCTGAAGCACTAATTTGTCCAGGGAGACTTATCTTCCCGGGCACCCCTATCTGTCCACGTAGTAATAGCTCAGATGGACCTTTCTGGAGGATTAGCCAGGCCATTAGATATGGTGTGATGAACTTGGGTGTACTTCCAAGTGAGCAAGAGCTGCTGAGGATGTGCCAAGCACAAACCCCTTGCATTAAGACTTCTGGTATGTTCATGTGTTGTACATAAGGCTAATGAGTGGTGAATGAGGTGCATATTTACATTTGTGGGGACAGAATATATTCCCTTTCCTAGGAAATATGACCACAGCCAATGTGCTTTGAAGGATTTCTAGGCTTAAATGGATTCATCTCAGCTGGCCCAGGGACCACTGTTTGTAACTCACTGTGATTGATAAAGATAGTACCAAAATACTCTCAGTGACTATGGCCATGGTCTTACTGACACTTTCTTTAGCACTATAGCTTCATTTTGGGTGATACTTTGGCTTAAAAATTTTATTTCTTTCCAAAATGTTCCGTAATGTTAAAAACAGTTCTATTGAAAATAGACCTGATTATTTTTCCTAAACTTTATCACATTTCTTCTTAAAACTTCAAGAACATATACTCTCCAAGTCTTTAAATATACAAGAAGATTCACCCCAGCCTATTTCAGGAAGACAAAACTAAACTGCTGCATCTGCACTCCAGTTCTTTGGCTTTTACAGGACTGATTCACACAATAATTTTAATCTCAAGTTATTAGAATTATTTATAAAGATGGGAAAGCATTATTACCCTCTTGCTGCACATGAAATCTGTGATAAAATGAGGTAATGATTTTATCAGGATCTCATAGGTAGTACTTTAGGTTCTGCCATGCAAGTACATTATGTCAGTATAGTTTGCAGCATCTCTAATGATTGTTCTGAGTTATGTCAGAATTCAGTGGCCATTTTATTTCTTTCTTCTCCATCTGAGTAGAAAACTTTGTATTTCAGTAATGTAACTTCTAAATCCATCCAGCTTTCAAGTAGGTTTCTTCATGTTATTTAAGAAAAAGGCTGCTTTTGAAAGGGAATGGGATCGGATCATACACACGTGCTTGCCCCTTTCCAAAGAGGAGTCATACATTTCTAAGATTTTTTTTCTTTTTATTTTTTTTGGCTAACACAGTCAATATATGTATCAGTCCAGCTGCTGCAAAAAGGCTGTGATTTTTCAGTGTGCCTTGGAGACTAGTCAGAGTTCAGTGCAGTAGTAAAAGGCAGAACCATCAAACTTTTTTTTTTTCTTTTTTTTTTTTTAAATATAGGTCATTTCAGACTGCAGCCTTACAAATCATTGCAGCACTATAACTGAGAAGGCAGTGAACTGTAGTGTGCTGGAGGGAATACTGGCTGGGAGTGTGGTATGTTAGGAAGTTAAAATCAGTTTTGATGCAAAATAAAATATACCAGTAGATAGTTTTTAGAAGAAATAACTTAAAACTCTTAAGTATTTATTTCCCAAATTGGTGGTTACACAGTACCTGCAAATTTTTGCTGCACTTTGTTTGTTCCAGTCTTTAAGTCTGTTTGTGAACTTTATATCGTAGTAAAATATTTCAGAAGAAGAAACAGAGACAGTGGGTAGGAGAATTTAATAAATTTTTATTACTACAGTAATGCTGTTTCGGTGCTCTCTGTCTGTAAGCAATTGACACTTAGCATGGCTTCATTCACTGAGAGAACTGTCTTGTTTGCAACCTGAACTGCTGCTGTTTAAACTTAGAGAAATTGATCACAGTCAAAAGGATTCTTTGGTTTTCTTACCTGTCCTATTGGTTTTTTTTTCAGGTTTGTGAAATTGCCAGCCTTGTAAAACCTTTCACTTTACTGTTTTTCAGTGTTTTGGGGGATAAAAATACAAACATAAAGGAATTGAGTCAAGATAAAAAGGCAAAACAAGGTGTTTCCCGTATTTCCAAAATAATCCATTGGCTCTTGAGTACTATTAATTCCCGTGTTTGAATGTATTCATGGGTTTTGCTTCCTTAAAATATAGCGAAGCAGATAACCCTTTCGTAAGTTAATGTTCAGCAG
>NW_009727645.1:25049-51028 GCF_000703405.1 Apaloderma vittatum
CAGCAGGTGAACACTGCGTGTTTGACTTGTGGGGACTTTTGCACGAAAAAATTTTTGTCTGGGACTCGTCAGTTCTTCTACATGACAGCAGTGCAGAGCAGCCCAGAGACTGTAGTGGAATGTGTTTGAGTGTTATAGTATATTGTGCTTACATTACAGTATTTTGATTTGACAGCAGTCTGCAAGAATATCATGAGGCAAAGAGGTAAAAATCTAATGCACAAACTGCAATATATAAGATTATCCTGTAAAAGTGTTAAAATATAACAAAAAATGTACTTCAAAGTAAAATACTTTGATGGTTGCTAGCCATATGGAAACGATGACGGGGATTCTAAAGGGTTTTATGGCAGTAGCAGTAATCTACAGCAAACCTCTGGCATCTCTGTTTTTCTTTGTGCATCGGAATATGACACAGTCTCTCCAGCATTGCTGTATGAGACATCACTTCTTGGTCCAGCCTGTTCCCATAGATCAGTGGTTCAAAATACACACTTTCTAAGACTCCTTCCCCCCTGATAATATAGGTTCTGTATTTTTCCAAATATTAAATAAATTATTTTAAATTTTCAACTACCAGCATTTCATTGGTTTGATACCAGAATTTTCAGTCTTGAAAAAGCTGATGGAAGAAAGTGAAGATGGAGCTTATTTCTGTATAATGATCTGTGAATTTGAGTAAATCAAAATGAGAAAAAATGGGAATTTTCCCAATTACCTGTTTAGAAATTAGTTTTATTAAATTAAGTAATTACATCTGTGTAACATGAATTGTTAATTTGTGGTTTGAATGAGTTTATTCAGGACTTGGATATGTTAGAATAAGAATGTTTAGCAGTTCACTACTGTTGCAATAATAGTAAACAGTATAACATAATGCTATTATTTTTCACTATAGCATGTAATTCTGGAAACAATCTTAACTGAAGAAGAAAATCTTTCATGGACTTTAGAAATAAGTAGTAGATATTGAAGATAACTCTTACCTTTCCTTTTGAAAGAAGAGTGTCTGAAACTAGTGCCATCGTGCTAAAGATTGTCAGAGACATTGGAATACAATTCTCAAATCCAGTATTTTAATGGTACTGAGAAGTGTTTCTCTCTGATACACTGAGAATTTGTTATACTACTGAACATATTTCAGACTGAGCTGATTATATATAGAGCATTCAGTCATGCTGATATGCAGAAAGTACGAATTTTAAAAAATTGTAAAACATAATATACAATGAAAATTGTATGAAAATTTATGTGCGTTAATGTGTTCTGCTATTAAAAATATTTTTTCTGCATGGGGAATATTTACATAAGTAAAGCTTGTATTTTTAATAGTCAAATGAGGAGGTTATGCCACAAGTAGAAAATACCTATCATTTAATTAGGTCCAGACAAGCAGTAACGTAGGATGCCTATACTGACAATGATTTTTTTGAAAGTGACTCCACAAATTATTACGGGTTATTTTCTGTGGCAGTCCATCTTCCTTGAATAACTAGATGATGCCTTTTTAATTGATAAATACTGGAACTTAGAATCATAGAACAGTTTCAGATGGAAGAGACCTTCAAGATTATTGAGGCCAATCTTTTCCCAGCCCTATGACACCACTAACCCATGCGCCTCAGCACAACATCTACCTGTCTCTTCAAAACCTCCAGGGATGGCAACTCAACCCCCTCTCTGGGCAGCCTGTTAAATGTCTAACAACCCTTTCAGTAAAGAAACTCTCCCTAAAATCCAACCTGAACCTCCCTGGCACAATTTCAGGCCATTTCCCCTTGTCCTATCACTCGCCATTAGAGAGAACAGACCAACCCCTGCCTCGCTACAACATTCTTTGAGGTAGTTTTAGACAGTGATGTGGTCTGCTCTCAGTCTCCTCCAGGCTAAACAGTCCCAGATCCCTCAGCCTTTCCTCATACGACTTGTGTTCTAAGCCCTTTATCAGCTTGGCAGCCACCTCTGTGCCCTCTCCAGCACCCCAATGTCCCTCTTGTAGTGAGGGGCCCAAATTGGACACAGGACTCGAGATGAGGTCTCCCTGTTAAGGTTTCTGATGCAACTCCTGAAACGACTGTCAGCCTTACATGCTTGTTGTTGATGTGCTAGAAAGCATGGCAACATAAATACATTTTTTAAATTCTACAGATTAAAGAAAACATTTTGTCTAATATTTAGGCAGGAGAGCTGGAGTTTGTCTGTGTGTGTTTACAATCTTTTTCAGACAAAAAAGGACATTGTTCAGATGCTGCACTGATATATCTGTATTGGCAATTAATTTACTTCTTAACCTTTTGCAAACTTGTTCATCCTTGTACCCTGAGTCTTCAGTCTTTCTTCTGTTAAAATACATAATGATTCTAGTGTCTTCAGATACCTTAGCATGGTTGGGTATATATTCTCATCTTGCAACTATGTTTCTTTACAAAGTAATAAAACTTAAAGGCTTGGATTTAGGTAAATATATAATAACACAAATACAGTGCCTATTAATCCTTCTTTGTTCTTTAGATGCTTCAGCTATTTTAAAGCTTCATTACGTTAAAAGGAAATTATGCAGTGGCTTTGATATAAATGCAGTGGCTTTAATATAAATGATTACCAAGACTGTAATATAGTAAGTATTTATTTATAAGACGCTATCATCCAAAAAGATCATGGTATTAAATACAGAGTAACTTATTTTACTTTAAAACTGTTTCTGTGTCCTAGATAAAAGCCAATGTGTGTTCCTAAAGTAACTTCTTGTATTTGCAGCATTCCCAATGAGATAGAACTTTTATTAAATGACAGAAGACTCCCATTAATAAATCGAGTAAACCATAACAAGAATCAAAACTTTCATGCAGAGATAAAAATACCTACGTCTCTGCTACACATGTGCTTTCCAATATGGGCCAAAATGCCTGTATCTGGACTGGTACATATGTTGTCTTCATCACTGAATGAAACTGCATGGAATGCACATGCCTGCAGCAAGAAATGCATAAAGTGTAATTCTTAAGAGTTCCAGAAAGTTTACTTCACTCTTTTTTAGAAAATACCGTGTGCCAGTTTCTACAGGAAAAACATTAGACACCGTTTAGATGTTGAACATCTTACTGAGTAGCTTTTATCTTTATGAAGAAAGCAGTTGAGCTTTCGCACAGTGTGCTTGCTAGGCTGTCCTCGAGTAGAGAAGATCTGAGAGACAAAGAAGCTTTTGAAGATGGTGAAATAGACACAAGTACAAGTAAATGCAGAAAAAAAATAGAGATCTGTATTCTGTTATTTAGGTCCCTATTTAATTTACTCCATCATCTCACACACACTTATTCAAGAAGGGTTACTGCTCTAGAAACTCCCAGTCTGAGGATGAAGAAACAGACATTAGTGAAAGTTAGTGGAGACACCATGAAAATTAGAATTATTTTAAGAGGAACTTAAACGCAGATAGGCTAGAAGATGTTATATCATTTGATATAGAGATGACAGACTGTCAAACAAATTAAACAAGACTGGGCATATTGGCAGAATGTACAAGGTATAAATAAGCATAAAGTTTAATGAGCGAATATGTTATGAGGGAACTGTAGAGATATACAGAAAAACACAAAGATTATTTATCCACAAATGGATAAAGTTTTGCATGAGCTAATACATCCTGCCAAGGAGCTCAGTACCACTGTTGCTGTGGTATTTCACTAGCTTTAATTGTCTTCTGTCAATACCTGGGTAATTTAAAACTAGCTCAGATACCTCTTCAACTTGGTAACTAGGCATAGTCTACCTAATACGGGGTTTAATTTATCATCTTTCCAAAGATGTAAAATTATACATCACTCTGCTGGGTTTGTATCTGGCAGAGTTTTTTGGTAGTGGGGAGGGGAGCCTACGGGGGTGGCTCCTGTGCAAAGCTTCCTTCCAGAGCCTTCCCTGGCTGTAAGTCAGACCCAACTCCCGGCCAAGGCTGAGTCAATCAGTGCCTCTGCATCTCTACTCCGATGTGATTGACTGGTAAACTGGCAGTGGATTTGTTGTTTAAAAACCAGGGTCTACTCTAGTTTTTGCCCGTGACCATAAGCGGTGAGTGAACCCTCTCTATCCTTAATCTCAACCTTGGAGCCTTTTGTTATATTTTTCTCCTCCCCATTCCAAAAAGGAGGCGGGTAGGAGTGAGCGAGCAGCTGCCTGGTTCTTTGTTGCTGGCTGGATGGGCTTAAACCAGAGCAGTCGCATGGACACTTAAAAGCAATACAGACAAATGTACATTTAATGTCAAAGAGAATTGTGAGGTGGTGGAAGAACTCAGACAGGAAGGTATTGAGACAAGGCCATTACATGAACAAATTGAAGGGGTTTTAATGAGGATTTTTATAACATTTTAAAGGGACCAAGAGGAGGCCACTTCTGTTTAGACAAACAGGAGAAAGGGAAGTTGCGTAGAGTAGGATTGCAAAATGGCTTTTATTTTTTTTTCTTTTTTAAGAGCAATGTGAGGGAAAACTTTGAAAATATCCTGAGATTACACACCTGAATACCCAGGAAGCTAGTTTTGGAAAGTAAAGCTGTGACAAGTTTTTTGGAAAGAAAGATATTGGCTCCTTTTCACAAGTTTAGTTAAAGCTGATAAAACCTTGAAATGACATAGGTTGAGAGAAGGACAGATGGAAAATATTGCTAGAAGAACAATTAATGATGCTGAGCTTGATTTGTTAGTCATCAGTACAGAGATGATAAATGAAGATGTATCAGCTGATAAAGTTGCTTGGAGAGAGAACATAATGTAAGATTAGCAAAAAGCTATAGACATTGCCCTGGGGAATAATGAGAGAGTGAAGAACGAGTAAAAAGGCTCATCAAAAGATGAACTAAAAGAACAGTCTTGAAAAGAACTGAAGCAAAAATATTATCTTCAAGCCTAGTGGGTGTAAAATGCCAGGAAGGCAAGAATGATCAGTGACATCAAAAATAGGAAGAAGGCAGAACAGAAAGAAGATGGGATACGAAGGAGAGTGAGATGATGTATGTTGGTGAGTAGCAAGAGTAGGCTGCATTTTAATAATGAAAGCTTTCTGATTGGCTTAATTAAGGTCAGAAATTCATCCCCTGTCATCTGGGAGATGACAATGACAGCAAAAGAGTGGGGGACAGTATCATCACTGACAAGGGCATAATGTCAAGGGCAAGGCAAGGTTGTGGTAATCAGGATCACCTACCAGTCCAGATCACAAGTCCAAAATGATGAGACCCAATCTGAAGTCATGTCAGCGTGTCAGGGTCAGAACCAGGGCTGGTGACACCAGCCACGTCCAGCCAACAGTCCAGTGACTGTCAGGCACATCCATAACGACAAAGCAAGCCCGAAGTGAAGCCAGGAAATCAAGTTAGCAGGTTGAGGTCAGTGAGGGCGTTGCCAGGCTGAGGCATGGTGGCTGACGACACAGCTGGGGCGAGGGCCTGAACGCTCACAGGGCTCCCCAGCTCTCACAACTTGCTCTCACAACTTGCTCTCGCTAAGCTCTTCCCACAGCAGCCTTCTCCAGAGGTTGCCAAACTGCCTCAGGAGAGGGGAGCAGGTTGCACTCAGGGCCCAAGTGATTCGCACTATTTAATGACTTATGGTGGAGTCTGCTGCAGTTAATGATAATTTTGTGACTGGTTTAATGAGGGTTAGGAACTCACCCCCAGTCCTACATCTGACCGTAACTGCTTCTTGCTGTTGCAATGTAGGATCATTCCTTGTGACCCAGAGGCTGGAATGAGAATCAGTTACATTGTGGTACAAACAAGAAGATAATCTTTGTTTTCAAAGGCTTAAATCTAAAATATAACACAGACAGGAGGGCATAGTTAAGAAGGTAATGAAAATGCCATTGTTTTTCTCTCCCCATGCACTCTTAAATTTTGGGTTTGTTTAAATGTCAGTGAATGGCAATGCTTTCTTTTCAAGGCTTAGAAATTTCTTTTAAAATTGCTCACAGTATAGGGTAACAATTTATTAGATCATGGGTGTTATTTCCAGTATTTAGTAAATTTTAAGCTTAAGATTGTTCTGAGCAGATTCCATCTTTAAAAGAAATATATTCATTTACTTTTCCAACTAATGACTGATATTTTGCACCTTCTGCAGATGATAGACCAAAAGAGCTACCACATCAGAGATGTCATCTCGCCGTTTTGGAACCAAACCTGAAAGACCTGCAGGGAACGCTGGCTCTGGCAGCTGAGCAAACAGGCAGCACGAACGGTAAGTACACAGCTGAAGTCTGATACCGTATTATTTATTCACAGACAGTTTTGTGTCTCCCTGGAGTAGAATTGCTGAGACATTTGTATCTTCCAGGTGTATCGGTTCAGGAGCGGGTTTTTATAAATTTGAAAATGATTTTAGCAAATCTTAGTGTTTAGTTTTTTTTACATTAGTCTCAAACAACAAAGTTGAAGGGGATATCTATTTCCATGTAGGTGAAAATGGTTATTGACTAAAGTTCTGACACTGGGGAGTGATATTTTAAGCTGGCTGAGTGCTACCTAGGTATTTTTTAAGAAAAGATATTTTGAATGACTGATAACTTAGGAGCATGATAGTTGGACATGCATAAAAATATACTTCTGAACTATGTCTGCAACACTAGATTGTCACTGTAATCGGAAAACGTTATCAAAGGTGTAAGTTTGAGCAGGCAGGAATTACTTGCTTTTATTCTTTAAGCTGTACGGAGAGAGTGTGTTACACACCTGCATTACATCTTGTGTAATAGCCCATAACAGTTTATGGAATGGTTTCATTCTTCAGTTTAAATATTTTTAAAATTGAGTCATTACTGTGTCTCATACTTAGTATACTGTATTTACTATGAGTATGCAAAGGCAACTTTTCAACAATAAAGATTTTAGCTGAAAATTTTCAATTACGAGAGCTTGTAAAACTTTAAATTGAATATTATATTTGTCATGTTCTTCAGAGAGGGAAGGATATGAACTGCAAAAGATTTTAGCTGCAAGTCTGGAAGCAACATTGAGCCTTGTAGCAAGTGGAGGCTTCTGCAACAGATCAGCTGGGCATGCAGGGGTCAGAGGGTGAGATCCTATATGTACATTCATCTATATGTACAGTCAGTAAAAATTCTGGCTTTGGTAGGTGGTCCTAGAATGGCAGCTCAAATACCTTTTTTTTTCCTTTTTACTGAACATATCTCTTATAATCATTTGTGTCTGATCTGGAATATGTTAGATGATTGTATTTTTTAGTCATAGAAGAAACGTAAACAAATATTATGAACTGATCTACACACTATGAAAGGTAATTAGCATTGAGTGTGCTCTGCTCCATCAAAGTAGGCAAGGAAATCAGGAGATTGTGAATTCATTTTTGATAGATCCCTCAATCTTTTTCTTCCCATTTCAGTACTTAATTAATAGAACTGAAAAATATGGTTAGCAATCCAAATGAATTTTAACATTAATCTAATTTACATTAAAGTTCTCAATAAATTTTTAAACATGATTTTGTGATGTTCTCAAGCACAGAAGGCAGAGCTAATTTATGGAGACTTTTCCTTTATGTTCCTTTTGCTGTAGCCATTGCTGCGTACTGTCCTTGTGGCTCTACTGAGGCTCCAAAATACTTCTTACAGGCTGTGTTCATATTCAGCTGCAGCGATCTTGTCTTTACAAGTCTCTGAAAAACAGTGTTATGGTTTTAAGGTGTCAGCTAGAATATGTTTTATATCTGTGTACAACTCAATACCTATCTGTCATTGCTATGTGGCTTGTGAAATTTTGATATATAAACTTAATATGAAAATTTTACAATAAAATGTTGTAGTTGTAAGAAACAACCTCAATATAAAATTGTTGATAGGCTATACATTCTACGAATATCTTTGGAGAGAATTTAAAGTTTTGAAGATTTTCTAAGAGCAGGAAAACCTTGTTTCAGAAAGATTTTTTGTGATGATTTCTGTCAGATTTTCAGGTGTTATTAAACTGTAATGGAACTAATTGTGTATTACAGAAAATGGGAAAATAATACGAAAGTTGCTAGACTAAAAATTTCATACTGCGAGAGATAGGTAGTGTTCCAGTCTGCACGTGCATCAGCTGACTACATATTTGTGAGCTGAAGACTATCCCATAAAGGTACTGAATAATAAGCTGATTGATGAGCTGTTTGGACAGTTAATATTAATTTATAGCAATTCTTGAAACAGTGAAAAATTTCCAGGAAGTTGCAATGGAGCTACTGTTGTGCTAGCGTTTTAGAAGAATATATGGGGCAATATCAGTTTGACATTGGACAGAATAATTTAGTAGGGCAATATTAATAAAAAATTAAGAGAAGGAAAATTAAATTATGTAATTCATTATTGTTTTGTGGAAGATAACATGCAACTGAATATTTTTTGAGAAGTGTTGAAGCTACTCTATTGATAGCAGTTCTAATGTTGGCATAACTGAGATCTACAAGTCATTGGAGTTTTGCTGAAAGGTAGTTTTATTACAAAATTAAATAAATACAGCATCAACTGTCCTGTCAAAAGTATTCTAGCTGAATACTTGTCAGCTTTGTGAAGTGTTCCTTACCAGTGTCAATGAAGATAGGTTGTTATTTTCTATCAGAAAAGGAATTAATTGAAGTAAATCTGGTGACCAGCATCATACAGGAGATTGAACTCAGTGCTAAGACCACTTAAGATAGGATGTTTTATGAAGAACCGAGATGTCCAGGTCAAAGAGACCATTTCAACAGAAGCCGAATTACTTTGTTATGGAGCATTGTGACTGCCCAGTTTACATCTGTCAAAAAGATTTCTAGGTTTCTGACTACACAGTGACCCAGTTTCAACAAGTGACAATGAAACTCTGTTACTCCATGTCCTAGGACCACTGAGCCCTGAGGTACTTGCCCACACCCAGAGTGGACTTAGTATGGATGCCACTAAAGTGCCAGTGGAAGGCAATAATTGACATAAAACTTTAGTATTTCTTATTTGCTGTGTAGATAGTGCTTCAAACAGGGGCACAGAATGATCTTGGGGTTCAATTGACTGGCACTTGGTTCATTTCACCGAAACAGCAGTTCTTACGGAAATGTAGATGTATTTGGATTCTTCCAAGTTACAGCTGGTTTTGAATTTCCCAGGTTCTATAAACTAAATCCAAATGGCTAGATTTTCTCTTCTGGTAATAGAATTCAAGCACCATGTGAAAAAATGGAATATAAAGGAGCAGACGGCTGGTGCCTTCCTAGTCACGTACTGCTAAGTGCCGGCATACTCGTTTTCTGATGTATTAGGCTGAAGTGTCTCTTTTTGCAAGGTATCTCTTCTACAACAGCTCCCAGAACTCTCGACACACATTGATTTCTTATTGCTGTTTGAGAGATTTATGGAAAAGTGGAAAGTCTTGAAATAAAAAAAGTTTGTTGCTTCATGTTCTCGGTGGGATGACGTTTTCGTGTGCCCATCAGTGTGACACAAAGTAGCAGAAGAGACAACCTTACTGAAACAAGTCTATTTCTTTTGAATCAGACTTTAAAATGGTAAATATAATTTATTACTAATTGTTGCTACAAAGTATTTTTCTTGTGATAGAAAAGAAAATGCAGGAAGTAGCAGGAGAAGAAGGCGGCTTTTGCTTATCAGCTTGGAACCAAACTGGAAAAGTCTGCAGTAAGCTCAGGCTCTTGCACCTCGCCCATTCGATGGCAAGAATGGTAAATGCTAAAGAATGTAAAAATTTTAAGCTTTCCTGGATTGCATTAAAGGTTCATATAATCCAGCGCTCTCTCTATGTGTTCAAAAGCAGCTGTATAGAGAACAGCATATGATTCTTGTGAAAATATTCTCCAGTTTGAAACTAAGCCATATGCTCTATTCTGTAGCTAATACTGCATGATGAATTCTTCTGTGAATTCATCTATTCATTTTAAATTCACAGTATCCACAGTACGTCAAAATATTTTACAACTTAATTGTGGGTTTTTGGAAGAAATACCTCAATTTTGAGCTTGAAACTATCTTGATCTGATAACTCTCTGGTCTTTCCATAGTTGCCATCTCCATTGCCTCTCGTGGCAGGTCATGATGGTGTCCTTACCGAGCTGTCTTTTCCAGGCTGAAAATCCATTTGTATTTAGTCATTCCCTGTATAGAAACTGGTATGCAACTTCTTTTGTCATCCTCCTCAGCGTCTTTTCTAGTTTTATTGTATATCTTCTGAGGAGGCTACGACTGAAGTGATATTCAAGAATTAGTAATACCAATCCTTTTTTTTTTTATTTTGACAGTGTTTGGTTTGCTTTTTACTCTTTTTCTAGTAATCCCTAACTATTCTGTATGTTTTCACAACTGTTGCTGGCCACTAAGCTGATAGTCTGTACCTTATTTCCTCAGCAGACAACAGATATTTCAGAGATTGTCACTGAATAGATACAGATACAATTGATTTCTATCATTTCTCTTGGTTTAAATGCATAAATGTGATTTTCTGAGGGGAGAGCAGTGGCTGTTATCTCAATTTTAGTAAGGTTTTTTGACACTGTTTCCCATATCATCATTGCAGACAAGGTGATGAAATACGTGTTGGGTAAGTAGACAGTGAGGTGGACTGAAAACTGGCAGGATGGCCAGGCTGAGATCAGTGGCACAGAGGAGTGGCTGGTACAGCTGTGCTTCAGGGGGAATCGGGCAGAGAGGAACCTCGTGAAGTGCCAAGACCTGCACCTGGGGAGGAATAACCCCACGCACCAGCACAGGTGGGTCCAACCATCCGGAAAACAGCTCTGCAGAGGAGGACCTTGTTGGTCCTGGTGAACACCAAGCTGACAACGACTAATGGGTCCTCATGGCAAACAAGGCTAATGGCATCCTGGGCTGCGCAGTGTTGCCCGCAGGTCCAAGATGCTGTGAACGACATCTCTCAAATTAGAAATGTTATAATTAATTCCTATGCCGTTTTCTCTCTTCCGTCTTTAATAGTTATTTACTCTTTTAAAGACTTTCTTTCAGAGAGCAAAGGAAAACAGCAGGCTCTGATCAATAGCTGTATTAGAGGCTGATCCACAATACCTCGTGCACATACAGAACAATCACTAGAAGTTTCTTTTAGGGTCTTTGATTTTGAAATGCATTGCTGAAAGGCTTTGGAAATCCAGTCGTATGAAATGATCTCTCTTTCCATGTCACCGACTGCCTCAAAGATCTCTAGAGTTGCAAGGTAGGACTTCCCTCTGCCCATGTTGATTCTTCCACAATATGTTATACTTAAACGTGTGTCCCTTTAGTCTTAAGAATAGAAATATCTGGATAACTCTTCTGTAATTTTTATTTCTTCTTTTTTTGTTTTACTTCCAGAAGGCTTCTAAAAAATTGAGACTATGTATGTTAGCCATTTTCCATTCATACAGCAATGAGATCAGGTATTCATCCCTGCGTTCCTTAAGCCTTCTTAAACGATTAACATCGGCTCTTGCTAGTTTGTTGCTATTCCTTTTGTTGGTTTAGATCTAGAATGTTTCGTTAGAGACTTCAGTTTGAATAATTTCTCTGGTATTTGCCCCCTGATGGGGAATGTCAGGTTGGCTATCTCAAGAAACTCCTCCACAATTAATATAGAGGCAAAAAAAGAATTTACATATCCTATTATTTCTCTATTCCAACTTTCCTTGTATCTCTGTCAGGCTTTTCGTTTTAGTGTATTTATTATTTTTCATGTCTTCCATGAGACACTAAATCCTCTTCAGCATACTTTTAATGTCTAACTTTCTGTTCTTTTTATTTTATTCATTTAAATGCAATTCAGCCTTTTCAAGGACATCCTCTTCCTTTGATCAGCTTCTTATACTGCCTGTTTAATCACTCCGTCTGTTTGTGTGATCCTTCTAAAGTCTTTCTTGAAAAGGTTCTGTGGTGCCCAAGAATAATTTGGTGTCTTCTTCCGAACATGTTTATAGCTACCCCTTTGAGCTTATTTTTTACACTTTCCCCTTTTGAAATTAGACATTACTCTAGTAGATGGTTTGACTTTTATCAGTCATGCAATTATAATATGACTTATCATCCTTTCAGAGTTTCTGATATGCCTGTTGTGCTATGTCAGCACACTCATTAAAAAAACAGGAGTTCTACCCCTTACCCCATTTTACTACTTAGACTGCTACTTGTTTAGAAGACTGGATGCATTTGATCTGACACTGGTTTTTTTTATGCTTTTTTAAATTGTTTTTTTATTTTGGGACTCTGAAGTAGGCCTTGATTCTCAGTCTGTGCTTCTTACTCAGAAAAAAAAGCCAGGACTGTGTGACTGATTATTCTTTGGGCTGAACTTTGGCTAGGAAATATTTCTAGAATAAAATCCATGACACTTCAGGTACACACTTACTGTTTCATTTTTTTTTTACTTGTCTTTGCCCTGTGCTAACCTAAAAGGTGAATAATAGGCAAGAAAAAAAATAAATAGTTCATTAACTTTCAACTCTCCTACCACACATAATTATTTGTGTAAGGAAATGCAATGGTTTGATTCATCTATACTGGTTGTTCTGTATTGCCCTGACAGTGTACTTGAGGAAATACAAACATTTATTTTCCATGTTCTCTCAGTTTATATTTTATAGAGCTGTTCTGTGAATTTTTTTCTAAGATACACACCAAAATCATTCACTTTCTGTAGGAGAACTCAAGATGGAACTTATGAGGAAAGCAGAAATTTCGACTGCTGAAATAGAAGAAAAACATGAAGAGCTTGCAAAAATTGAGAATGTGGTAACAGGGTATTTAATCACCAACAGATTGATTGATAACTGCACAGTAACTAACTTGGTAAAAGGATATGAAAGCAAACAGGTAGGTGGAGGAGATGGAACTTTCAAACAGCAAGAAAATGCTAACTGCCAATGTGAAATGAGGTATGGAACCAAGAGGTGGAAATTTCACAAGCAGAGAATCGGCAGTATAGTGCTTTTAAATCTCTTGCAGATAAAAATACTTGGCTTATGTTTTGTGTAATGCAGTGTTAAAGCAAGCTGAGACAGTTCATATAACTATCCTATGAAGAATAAACAAATACAGTATTTTGGAGCACTTTTCATTTTCTCTGTATTTTTGAAGCTATTTCTTACATTGATCTGTACATAGCTCTTCAGTTAACTGTTAATACACCATTTTTAACAAAGCTGCCTCCTTCCAAATTTAACGTGTAACCCAAATATTCTCAAGTTATTTAAAATTATGTTTGATTAGTGTTTTTTTCTAGATGCAATTTATCCAGTTTAATGAGACTGGGATTAATCCATTTATAATCATTAATGAACATTCACTTGAACTACTTTGCAGCACTCCAGCTTTGATACTTGTATTTAGTTGCTTATAAATATTTTCTGGTAGATAACTGCTTTGGTGGCAATTTTAGTTTTTCAGAAAGAATACCAGAAGTCCTTCAAAAGCACCCTCCAAATAGTACAACTTTGTAGCTAGAGCATACTCTTTCACCACTTGTATTTGATCAATACCAAAGCTTTAATAGTTTTAATTAAAAAAATGTGGTCTTTTTTTCGTCCTTCTATTCATATTCTGTGTTCTTCTGAGAATGAATTTGTATTTGTTATGGAAAAGAAAAATGTTTGTATTGTACAACTGTGCAGAAGAGAAAAAAATCAAAATCCCAAGGAAGTCCATGTTTATGAGTCTAGATTTCCTCACATATAGGTGCTCAAGACTGTGCTAAGAGGCTGTTTCAGTTTGTCCTCTAGACCGTAGTCTTCAGGCAGCCTAAAGGTAGTTTAATGCAAAACGTTCAACATACTATGGCAAAATTAGTTCATAGATGTTTAATAAACTACATGATTAGAGAGAACTATTTTCTTTAGCTGACTGGTTATTTTTGTTGTTAGAGTTAAAATCCAGGACAAGAAACTTCGCTTTATTAACAACCGCCACAAAGCAACTCTAGCTTAGTTCTTTAGTTACTGGACAAGAGCTGGGGACTGTGGTTATATTAAATCTAATTCTTTTAAAACAGATATACTACTGGAATCTTACATCTGGCTTGTGTGGGGTCACAGTGTTTTGAGCCTTATGTATCTGTGGTATTTTAGTCAGAGCTCACTGCTTCAACAACATGCAGAATTCAGGGTAAGTAGCTGAAGTCAATATTTATAAGTCAGGGAGGATTCACAACTACTTCTGTTTCCCAGCACTTAAATTCTATCACATTTGAACTATACCATCTCTCTCAGCTAGAATATCCAGTCCCCCTTTAAAGCAAATCATATGTTGTGTGACACTTAGAGTATCTTGGATCTGATACTGCAGGATCGCAGCTGTTCTCTCTCATTAAGCAACTGTTCACTTGGAGATACGAAGCAGCCTCCATCTGGCTGGAAGTGGCTACTGGAAACCCAGTTTAAACAGGGGTTTAAAAAAAGCTCTCCTTAACGAGCCACTTGAATTCAAAGCCTTCAGGAACATCTCTGTGAAAAAGTCAACTAACAAACCACAGAAGCATTTTGAATCCAGACTCATTAAGGAAGCTGCAAAACACGTAACACCGATGAGCAGACAGAACCAGGTTAGTGCACTTGTTATTAAAAATTGGCTTAATTTAGGTAATGCCGGAAAGGGACCAGAGTTCCCTAAAGGCCAGTATCCCACTACCTGTGTGACATAAATTCTGAGTAGTTCAGGACTCCAGTGTCTGGGAAAGACTGAGAGGTAAAAAGACCGATCTGAAAGGGTCTTTGATACAGTCCAAACCAGAAATTTGGGATTAAACTTTCTAGAATATTAAAAAACCCAACAGTCACAAAGGTCAGAAATTATCCTTTTTCTTTAAGCTGCTTTGTCTCCAGTGAAGACAAATACAGAATGTGTTTAGAAGAAACTTCTCCATCTTTTTTCATGGAGCCACTGAAAATCCTCAGTATTGTTGGGGAAGTGACCAAAGCAGTGGGAGGAGAGACAAATACTCAGGTGTCCAAAACATAATCTCATCCATCATGGCCAAAGTCACAATACTGTCAAGTCAGCATCAAGAAGAACAGGCAACATAAGCTGTACGTACAGGTGCAGCTCCCACTGGTTTCTTACCTTACGGTCAGGTCAGATGGCACCCTCAGGCTGTTTTGGGTCCCCTGGCTGGAAAGGTGGCACAAAACCCAAGCATTCATGACACAAGAACTAACCCAGAGCAGTGCTGCGGACTTTGTTATGAAGGACAGCAGGTTAAATTATTGCACAGCTTCTTCCCTTCTGTAGGTCTGCTCTCATGGGCACCATCAGAAGACATACCTGTTGCCAAATTTGGTGGCCCAAGAGATGCAGCTCTGTGTCCCCAGGTGCAAGATGCGTTAAGTCCCAAGTATGTAAACCCAGAGTGTGCAGACACACACACACACCACGTACACAGTGTGCGCACACACACACCCCCCCAACTCCTCATCGATGTCCCCCTCCCATTTAATGGAAACCAGATAGAGGTTATAAAGGACTTTTAGAATGGATTCCCACAGCTTCTGAGGATAATCTGAAGTGCTATCAGTTTAAAAAAAAAAAAAAAAATCATACAGATTCCACAAACATACTTTAGGAATATATTTAATTACAAAGTGGCTTTGATAATCTATCTGGAACATTACACCCTTCAAATTTGGAAGACTTTCTTTTACTGCAAAATGCAGTAAATTTTCTCATTTGTCATGTGTTGTGAAACAGTATTAACCAAATAGTCTATTTGCTGGAACAGTTCTTAAACTACAGAACTTCGTTAGCACACATGCAAATGAAAGCCTGGGACTTTACACCAGTGGCCACTGCGTGTAACCTGGAGCACTGTGCTGCACCCTGGCCTTTGTGCATTTTATACAACACCTGATGTTTGTTACCCGAGATCACTTAACTTTTGTCAGATTTGATTTAAAGGACATATAGGGCATTATTACCAAGTCCATTACCTCTTGCCTAAATAGACAGAGCTCTCAGCTTCTTTGAATAGTATCAACTTTTGTAAGATAAAAAGAGATGAGACTGAAATATTTTAAGGTACTTTTATTTAATAAATAACTTCAGTAATAGCACTGTAAAAAGTGAACATCTGTTAAAATAAAAAGGCACTTAAAACAAGAATATGACTATGATGCAGTTTGAATGGTCAAAGGCAAATATACATGGCACATGTCAAAAATGGTGTGACTTGTCACATGACAAACTATGCAATCTTAGCTACAGGGTAAAGGCAAATTTACAGCTAAGACTGCTTGGAAAAAAAAGAAAAAAGAAAAAAAAAAAGCTTATGTTGATACAAAAAAAATATTACAAAAAAGAATTGCAACCAAATACGTTAAAAAGATTAGAAGGGTGACAAAGCACCAGGCTTTAAACCAAGGAAACATTACAGAATAAAGACACAGTATGTCATAAGGCCCTTATGTGTTTTGAGGCTGTCTCGGTAAGGTACTTCATGATACTGCCACCCAGGGCTTGAATTTACAAAGGAAAACTAAGCAAGTTACCAGTCAGCAACTTTTTCAGTAATGGCACATGTTTTAAAGCTATTTTTTTTTTCTTTCTTAACATTCTTCTCAAGCCCTTTCATTTGAACCATAACCTGGCAATAAGCAACTTAATTTATTAACTTATTCATTAAAAATAAGTATGCACACACTTTTCAGTCTTTTACACTGCTCACTTCCAACTTACTCAACTTACCATACTCCTAATCATACGTCTAGCGAGTAGAAGACCAATTAACCACCAGCTCCATGCTACGTGAGTTTAATTATAACTGCAAACTCAAGCCCTGATTTCCCTGTAAAGCTAAAAAGTGTAATACTACGTGGCTAGGCAGAGCCCTAATGCTGATTGCTTTAACCACTTCCCTCCCAGTCACGCCACAGCAGTATCGCACCCTGTAGAAGACTCAGATTCACAGCACGGGAGTGGGAAAGGTCAAAAAGGCACCACGTGACCTTAGCTGAATAGGCTACATAGTCTCAAGTTTTTTTTTTTTCCAGACCTCTGATTACTTTAACTCGCAGAAAAAAAACCTTAAAATAAAATAAAAAAAAATTACATATGGTACATTTTCAAAACCTGCACAGGAAAACAAACCTATATGTAATGAATTAGTAAAATCACTGCAGTTTGCCCTAAATCTATCTTACTGTGACTACAAAACTTGCTATGCCGCATACAGTGTTGTGAAGTTACACAAGCAGTGTTCATTTTCCCTCATATTTAGGATTGACCACAGTTGTCACTGCACTCTTGTAAATAGGATTTTCACCCTAGAAAAAGAAAAATATTTATATTAACATTTACAGAGACCAAAAAAAGGACTTTTTTTTGCGAGAAGTGTAAAAATCAGCCTAATAAATTAGCTTAAGAAATTACCCATTAATGTTTTGTTTATATATATTAAACAGCTTAAATCAAACTAGTCTTCCTTCTAGCAACTTAAAGGCATGCTTGGCTAACAAAGCAAAGGGTTAGGGCACGATCCTGCTCAGTTTACGCCACAGATTTCCTTCAAACCTCGTGTGGTCTCAGGGCTGAGCCACCAGCTCAGCGGTCTGCAGCCCGGTCTGCAGCTTTTTTTCAAGAACAGAATTGTCAACAACACTGTTTGAAACTGTGCCTGACCACAGACCACCTTCTGCTACAATAAACATTTAAACAGCTTATCTTGTATAACAATTTAATTCTAGAATCAAAGTGGAAAGGCTTGCGGTACTTTGATAATACACATTCAATATTTGTATTGAACATTTCAGTATTTTTATTTCTGCTGGTCCCCCCAACACCCATACGCACAAAGTGCACAGTTAAAACTATGAAACTTCTGCACTGGTGCAAATGCTGCAATAAAAACATTATTCCTACTGATATTAGAAATGCCTCCAGAACAACCGCTTCCATTTCTCTTGCTCAGATTTGAAAAACCTCTAAATTTAGCTTATTTTAAGCTTCCTTTGTTCCCAGGTTTTCTTCTATTTCAGTAAAGCCTACTACACATCTTGCACACCCAAGAACTCAATTTTAATAGATAAATCGTAACAGAAGAAAGGGCGACTGTGCAGATGTCAGCCTGAGTGCCGTTCTGGCCAAAACTCTATCTGTCCTTCAGGCAACGAAGGGAATCTGTCTCCCTCTTAAGTTTCCCTAAATCTGAGATGTTCCATACAACCGTATCAATGCTATTCTATTCTATTCAACTACACAGCATTTAAAATATTTAATGTTAAAACAATTTCTCCTATAGTCAATCAAAGGAAATCCTGCCCCCTAGACACACAAACAGCAGGTGGGTCTGTTTTTTCAGGGTCATAAATCTGGAAAATCAACTAGGAATACCACAGGATCTGCCAAAAGGTAACGAGGCAAGCAAGAAACCCACTTGGTGTGAAATTTCTGTATCGCAAATCCTGGGAAGTTTGTTGCCTTCTACTTGCAAGACCTGGTACAGGGCAAATAAGTGGTGTACCCTAACAACAGCTGGGGTTCACCCTGCCTACATGAAAGTCAGTGCCATTTGGCTTGAGGTGAAGGAGGAGGCAGGGCTGGCTGTGCTTCACGAATACACAGCGGCAACAAAAGACCTTTCCATCAGTTCCCAGGAAAACCATATCTTGCTTAAAAGTGTATCAGCTACTGGAGAATTAAGATGATTTTATTTTAAATTATGGAAACAGTGCTGGGGCTAGTTCTCAGCAAACAATACAAAATTAACACCCTTCCCAATATATTTAATAAAAAGCTTCGCAATAGTAAGATGTAAATAAAACTAGAAAAACACCCTGGGATGAGGGGCTTAATCTGGAACTGCAGTGTCTCATTATGCCTCAAAGTTTTGGCAACGTAAATCTTGTTTCCTCAACAAGTTTTAATGGAGAATTCTTAAACATATAAATCCATGGAGTTTATGACGCAGACAAAGTCTGTAAGATTACTGGGCTGTATCATACACAGACCAGAAGATGCTGCAACGCTTTTCAACGACAAGTCATGATGCAATACTTGTTATGTTGTGGTTTTAACCTTCAACATTTTACAGAAGAGAGACCATCTCCAGTACATACAGGGAGGTATATATTTACATTTCCTTCTTTGTAAAAGAGAACTTCTTTCAGATAGTGAAGGAATTGGTCTAACAGTTGGGACTAAAACTTGGAAACTTGCAGGGAAATTTGCAGCTCATACAATTAATTTGAAATTGGAATCAGGTTTAAAACGCAATTTTAAAATGGAAAATTAAATTAATTGTAGTCTCAGCTCTGGCTTGGGGAGGTCTTCTACAGATTATCTTAATATTAAAACTAATGTGGAAATAGTAAATAAATGTCCACTAGTCCAACATGACTCTTGCCTTGCTTGGGGCCCCTCACAGCAAGTATGAAATTTCATAGATTAGCAATATTCTGGATTTTTAACTGGCCACTACACCACAGTATTCCAAACTTCCTGACTTGGACAAATACAATTGTTTTTAAATAAACCCACTTTCTTTATGCCACTGCAGAGAATATACTGGTTGAAGCATGCATATTAAACACACTGGCCACATGCCCCTATAAATGAAAACACCATGCACACTTAAACCAAAATAAAAATTAACAAACACTAACTAAATACAACATTGAGGGATATACATTAAGAGATGGAAGTATTTTTTAAAAATACCTTCGGCAAAGAATAAAGAGCTATGTTCTTGCAACAGTATTAATCTTCAACTAGACTGGGCTGTGCAGAGGGTAACAGCTGAGTCTAGTGTTGCATAAAGATGAACCTAATATACAGGATGTTTGATAAACCCTCTTTTTTCTTTTTTCTTTCTGTGGACTTAACTGCTTCACCAGTCACTTAAGCTTCCTGTATAGTGGGTTTAACTCCTAAGTCACCACAAGGAATTGCACTCTGGAATATTCAAATTTATCCAGACACACTCTTCAAGAGCTGGTTCTTACTATTTTCAGCTCTTATTAATATCCCTCATTATTTTACAGCACTATGAAACAAGTCATTTGCCAACCCGTGTGTAGGGCAGCTGCACCAGAGGGTGAAGCAAAGGCCAAGGTTAAGGGCAGCACAGACGACAGAGGGCATCACCTGCCCTGGCTGGCAGGGGAGCAGCTGGCTGCTGCCAACTAACCACTCTTTGAAAGACACAGACCAAAACCAGAGGCCGCGCAGGCACCACAGCCTGATGTTGATGAAAGGACACTACGGCAGCAGCGGCACTTCGGGCCACGAACAAATCGAGCTCGGTTCAACCCAGCTGGCTCAAGCCCGGACACGGTGGTGACAAGTCACTTGCATCACGGACCGGGACGGGTGAGCGGTCCCTGCCGAGGTTGGTGTGTGCTGCCCCAGCCCAGGTGCCGGCACAGCTCTCGGGGCAGGGTCACACAACCTGCACGCCCTTGGTTTTACTGGATACAGGTGGAGGGAGCCTACTGCAGTGTCACTGCCTTGTAATGGGATTTTAGGTGGCTTTCTTGCCTTGGCAACACAACTCTTTCTTCACCTAAACGAAGGGTTGCTTCCACAATCTAAAATCTTAGTTATAGGGGAAAGGAGGACTTTTTCCTTTTACTTTCCGTGGGTCACCTGTTCTGCCATCTGATCTCTTTTTTGGTGGCCAATAAAGCTTCTTCTTTCCCTGAAGTGCTGGTGTTTCTACGAATATCCAAAACAGTAATTTTTAAAAAAAACCACCCTCTTTCATACTTTTAAACTCCCCAGTGAGTGAAACAAAAGGCAGAAGTCAGTCCCTCCATTTACACCACAGGAAAGCTTTCTGTAAGAAGTACATTGAGGACAACTGGCAGCACTAAGGACATTAGGTCCTGAAAGAATCACGGGGCAGAGAAAGAGAGCACAGAATGGAAGTTATACATTCTAAGATTTGTTAGATGCTTGTCCTGCATGCAATAGAAAATACACAATTATACGTAAATAGCAGAAAAGAAGGTAACGGAGACTTAACCAGATGGATTATGTGAAATATTAGAAAGGAACAAGGACTCCATTTCCTCCCCAGAATAACTGAGAAGCAAAATGGAAAAGAGGTGAATGTGGTTGGCGTGGCAAGCAAAATGAACATTTTCACAGTCAATTTTGGACACGCTGAGAAGTGACATGATCGCAAAGAAAAAAAGAAAGTATACTTCATCAAAGATGGGCTCAGAATGCCACACAGTATTCTGAATTGTTGTCACAGTGCGGACAGATAAGAGCTTAAACATTCTTAATTCCTGCTTTCTCCTCTCATTTTTCCTTTGCAAAAATCTTGTGAGTGCAACCCTACGAAAGGGAGACAGCAGACAGAATAAAATCAGAGATACACATCCTTCCCTTCCACTGGCTCCTGAAATGAGGCCTTGGATATTTAAAGGGATGTGTTGCCTTCCCAACACTTTCCTTCCCTTCCCTTCCCTTCCCTCTTGCCTGATCCATGTACTTATCTCTCAACGCCCTTCTGGCATCCGTTCCTCATCTCACCCTCTCTTCTCCCGTTCCCTCCCCAGCAGGTGGGGATCCCAGGAAGGAGGAGACCACCTGCAGCACTCAAGGAGGTGCAACCTCATCATCTACAGCAGGTATCTGTCCATCGCTTCTTGTTTACTGACTTGCTTTTCTGGATACTGCTGTTTCTCCTGGCATGTTGGGTGTGAAGAGAACTGAAGTAGCATGTGCAAACAGAAATGAAGTGTTGGGGCAGAGTTTAGGAGAGACAGAAACTGGGGTAAAACGTAATCTAGAGGGGACAAGAGCGTTTCCTCCTCTCACATTCATGGAATTTTTTTCTATGGAGACGCCTAGGCTGGTTGTGCTGCAAAGACTGTGATATTGCCAGTGTTGATAAAAACAAGTACAAAAAAAATATTTTGCACAGTAAATAGAGGCTAGTTCTATACCAGGTTAATAAGCCAAAGCAGTTAAAATAGAAGAAAAGTCTGTAAGGCTACTTTGAATGTTCCCAGAGTTATTCTAATGAAAAAATTAGTGTTTATAGGCTGGGCTCTTGAGGAGTACCTAAACTAGCTTTGCAAATACATCAGCTTTAAGCAAACTGACTGCTGATTTGAGGAAATGGAAGACAAACCGTCTCTGACAACTGTGTCTCCCCACAATTCAAAGAGTTTCTTCAATCCTCACAGCTGTTCTATTACATATATCCACAAGAAAAAAATAAAAAATCACTTGTCAAATAGTTTAAGCAAGTAGTGGTGGTATTAGTAAGTAAGAAATTTTGCTGTCAAAACAAGTTAAAAACTTCAAGCTGCATTTCATAAAACCCCAGAATCAAAGCAGCAGTAGACAAACTGAGTAAGAATCAAACTGTGACACACAGTGAGTTTGAAGTGACATGCAAAAGGAAAAAAAAGGAAGAAAATGAAAGAAGATACAAACTGAGACTTAGAGACCAGCTTTACGTCCATAGTTTGGATTCTTGAAATTGTTAATAGGGCTCTTGTATATTGGATTTTCTTGCTGAAGTAAAAGAAATGGTCAATGTCGAATAATTCAACAGGAAAAAAAAAAGAAAAGCAACATTCTCAACTATCACCGGAAAAAATCATGCTATATATAAAGAGAAGGGTTAGTAATTTTTTTTTCCCTGCATAAAATTAATTTATTTTCTTAAATAAAACCAAAATACTTCCAAGGAGGTATTTTTTAAAGCATTCCGTTATCAAACATATGTGGGTGTTGACTTCTACAAAACTGTAGCTAAGAGCTTTTTATGAGCAGATTCCTAAAATTTCCGAGAGGCAGTGACCCTATAACCTATATAAGCCTATAGACTGTTGGCTTATTATTATTGCGTACTTTTCTGTTGACAAGGGGCTGGGAAGATTTCAACAAACCAGTACCAGCAATGATTCTCTGACCAGTTATTTTAATCTCCCTACTAACACCGAATGAGTATTTATAAGATCTTTCGTAAGCATAAAGTTCTCGGCTTCATTTTATACAAAAGTGACATTTTAATAGTATGTTTTAAAGTGAGGTAGAACTGTAAAGCTGAACTACTCTGTCATCATCACGTTTTCTCTCTGAGATTTTATTTCAGCTCAAGTTATTACTTGCTTTTCTAACCCATGAGGTATTCCTCCAAGATGGTTGGGTTTTTTTTTTGTTGGGGGGCTTTTTCTTTTTCTAGCAGTAACACATAATGTGTTTTAAATTTCGCTTAATATAAGGATATCTCTGTTCCTCCATAGGCTAAAAGGCAGAAATACAATCAGAAATATCTAAGGCCCACAGAGAAAAAAATCTCTTCTTCCTCAACTACTTCAGCTTTTACACAGATAAAAGTCTCTTGACTTACCGTATCCCACTTGGCATTCATCTTCTCCTTTTCAAATTTAGCAAATTCTCTTCTGTCATGAATGATCATTAGTAGTTTCCAAATCAATAATAATGCAAGTCCAATAAGAACAATTCCAGCAACCACACCAGCTACAATGGGAATGATGTCAGGGCCGCTGGGGCAGTCTAGGGAACAAAGCGAGGAAAGCACAATTTTACAGAATGGTAGAAGTAATACACATCCAGATGCTTTTATAATTTTATTTTGTACTGAAGCCAAAGTTTTGAATATCAGAGATACGGCAATACTATTTTCCTTCCAAATAATGGAAGTTTTGGAATGGGTACATCTTGTAACATTCCAGCTTATTTTTATCCTTCCAATTTGTGTTTAATCTTAGCAATAGAACAATTCATGTTCTCATCATAAAGTCTACACACTGCTAAACCCTTAAGCTATTCCTCTAGAGTATCAGAGTAAAATAACTAGCAATTGTATTTTAAAATGCAAGAGCTCCAAGTCAAAGGTGATGCTGGAGCAATAAAGAAGCTAGAGTAAAAAAGCAGATTAGTAAAATGCTACAGAGAATGGGTGTTCCCTGTTTTACCTCAAACGGCTGTTTTTGTTAGAATCTCATATATTCAGAGGTAAATCACAACTTGATTTATTTATTTATTTATTTATAGGATATTTCCTCATCTTGCAAATTGCACCAAAAATTTTTTTAGCAGGGCCTATCTACTTTGTATAAAAATATCATGTACTTTCAGAGTAAGCGGCTTAGGTGTTTGAAGAGAGTAATACAGATGCGAAATGATTTAAGGTGACTGACACAGAAATAGCAATCCTCCAAAATAAAGCTCAACTCTTCTACTAATATGAAATCCTCAATCACAAACTGAACAAGGGCTTTTGCAGAGCTCAGTGCAGACTGAAGGAGCAAAAATGTAACTCCTGTGCTGTCAACAGGAACTCTGCTTCTCCCAAAACTACAGGCTCCTAATCTCGGCAGCTGTCTCTGCAGGAGTGAGGGAAGGGACAGGATACGAATTCCTTGGGAACCAATACGGATCAAGAGTCTGCTCCACCAAATACAGCTCTCCTGAATGGAGCTTGTTCCTTCTGCACTCGTATGGCACAAAATTAAGGTGTCTCCTTATCGAGCAGGAAGGCTTGATTCAACTCTTAGCTAAGGCAACAAAAGTTTATGCCTGAAGAAAATGTCAGACACCAAAAATGTAGGGCACATGTTGACTTGTCCTGAAAGACAGGGCTCAAGGTGCCCCTCTGTACTTTGACTGCATTTTAAAAGAATCTAGAACATTCTAAATTGAAGTGGTATTTATTTCTGAGAGCCGCTGATCTCTATTAAATGATGCTCACTCAAACGATCAATTCCGAAAATTCCTAAAGTAGAATACACACAAGTAAGGTAAGCATTTTGTATCAGCCTTTTAAAAATCATGAGACCACACACTGTTAACATACAAATCCAGATTTTTTTCACTGTTAGATGTAACATCCCGTGATTCAAACTAATAATAATCTCAGTAAATAAATGGCAAATTACTGATAGAGCTATAGAATTGGGTTTTTTTGGTATCAGAAGATTGAATAAAATTAAGAACAGTTGACCATTAAGGATTAACTAAGCAAAAAACTTTTCAGATCAATTATTGAAGGTACCTCAATTAAGTAAGAGCAAAAGCTCCCAGCATGAAATAATTTAAACAGTTTGCAGCGCAGCAGACAATGCTGTGGCATTGTCTTTTTGTGTAAGATTGGACCCATATTATTCAGAAATAGAAAAGAAAAAAGCAACAAAACCCCACAGACACCAACGTTTCTAATCTGTAGAACAAGCCTGGTTAAAAAATAAAACAACCCACATCAAAATTTAGGTATCTGGGACAGGTAAAACAAGCCTGCAAAGTACGTCAAGTGGAAACATGAAATGCTTAAACAAATACGCATATCTGATTGACTTTTTGTTTTCAAAAAATAAAACCTGTTTCTGTCAGCCTAGAAGCCTGAAAAAGATACATCTAGAGACACATATGTTTTCCTAAAGCCACTCGAGCTGCAGACTTCCACAAGTCTCCTGCAGAGAACAGGTACCCATTTCTGAAAGCATTTAACTCACCAGAGCTACTTCGGAGCACCCAACAACTGCATGAATTAATGACAAAGGCAAAAGGGGAGTAGGCAACCTCGTGTTCGTACCTGGGGTCTCCACCACATGGACGTGGGCTTCACCGTTTGCATTGACAGAATACGTGAAGTAGAACCAGCAGTCATCAACGTCCTTCTCCTTGCAATGAGACAACGGATTGGGCTGAACAGGCTGTGGCAAGTGGTCTCGACTTTCTACCCGTGTCATGTTGAAATGCATACATTCCTGAGAACATGTTTCCTTCTTTTCTCCCTTATCAAAAGCTCGGCACTGAACGCAGTCCCTGTGGAAGCACAAATAAGAAGCAATGTTTGCTGGTTTTTTTTAATACAGTGACAAAAGATACCTAGCATTTAATCTAAAGAAAGTGAAAAAACCCCACAAACAAACAAGGAAACCAATCCTTTTGCCATAAAGGCTGGGAAAAACAAGAGTAAGACATGGCTTTTTACCAGCCGGAATGTTTATGTACTTTGTGATTAAGAAAAGCCCCTTTAACAAATTCCTCTTT
>NW_009727645.1:51059-62935 GCF_000703405.1 Apaloderma vittatum
ATTACCTACAAGTTTCAAGGACAGAAAAAAAAAAAACAAACTCCAAACCTAAATCTCTGAAAGGAAATAAGGCTAGAGCTTTTTCAACACCTGCACCTGGGAAGTGGATACTCTCAGAGAAAGCAGTGTAGGAACAGAATATTTAGAGTAAAACAGTATCTGAGAAGCAGATGGGTTAAAAAGAGCAAACCAAGTTACAAGCTCTACTGTACTGTATCATTCTGAAAAACTAATTGAAAAAAGCAGACAGAGAAGGATTTTTATATTAAAGACTGTGTTGACAGAAAACCTTAAAGTCAGTTGCACAAAGTCAGGAATCAGGCCAGTCTCTAATCATAAACTTATTTCAAAATTTCTATGCAGAAAAAGATTGATTTCTAAAAAACTGGCCTTCCAAAGGCAGGGATGCAAATTTCACTGGCCCACACAGATCTAAGTTTAGTTTTCAACTGTAAGGATAGCCTGACTTTTTCAATAGTATTTCAGAATAAAAGTTTTAAGCAAAAAGCTTAGCCGATGTTTTAACTATTCTGGAAATTGCACTGTATACACATGGTTTTGTTACGTTAATTGCAAGAGGTCAGGATGAGGGGACTTCACAGCCTGTCACATTCTAGAGCAATGTTCCCTCCAGCCCTGCGGGAGGTCATCTATCAATAATCATGCACAAAGGAGGGGAAAGCTATAACTTGCCCAATTCAATCCAAATGGTTAAAATGGATTTAATGTCAGGTAGATATTTCTGCACCTAACAAAAACTGGCAGGGAAAGAATTTAAGAAATAATTTGTCTACTTGGAAGCAATCAAAACACTGCATTCACGATGTTTTGTTTGTAATTACTGATTCTCGCCCAACAACTTTTAGTGCCTGAAGGGATGACAGGATATGATGTTCCTACATTTCAGGGTAGAATAAAGCACAGTATCAAAAGCCTCACTTGAAAATTCTGTGCATGTAAGCATCACAGACAATGCACAAAAGCTGGGACTTGGTATTGTA
Organism: Apaloderma vittatum; assembly: GCF_000703405.1. Classification (NCBI taxonomy): domain Eukaryota; kingdom Metazoa; phylum Chordata; class Aves; order Trogoniformes; family Trogonidae; genus Apaloderma; species Apaloderma vittatum. The sequence goes on from NW_009727645.1 coordinate 52,061, forward strand.
GATACTTACTTGTGCTCTGTACAGACACCGAGGCAAGTCTGACACATTTCGCATGTGGGGCCTTGGAATTTGGGATCTGTACAATTACAGGTGCCACATTCGCACGTTCCTCTTCCATTGCAAATCTGCCCATTGGATGCGATACATGGAAAAGTGTCCAAAGAACAATCGCATGCGCTGCCAGTGAAGTTGGGGAAACACTCACACACTCTGCATTTGCAGATACCATTTCCTGCACATTGAAAAGGTATTTCAGTGAAATGCAGTCTAATATAAAATTTGCAGCACTAAAAAATATGCGTTCACCATCTCAGGACAGATACAGGGAAAAGAAAACTCTTATGGAGAGACAATGACGACATTAATCGATTTAGAGATACAAAATAAATTTTAGATCCTTGGAAAACTACTTCCAGGTGCTTCTCCCCTTTTCCCATTACCCTACACTTGGATTTCCTTTCATAAACAGAATAACAAGACTAGGGAAAGCCGACTAAGAACAGTACAATGCAATGGCCATTATCTCCTGGGTGGAAAGCATTACAGCACTGCATCAGTTCACATTTTTACGTGTACATACATGCAAAGATTACTCTTGTCTTTGTATCTATCACTTATGTAAATTTAAAATTAAGACCTATAAAGATGAGGAATGCACCAAGACTTCACAAAACAGAAAAATGGAACACCTTTGGCTCCCTAGAGCACTACTGTTTAGCTACTATACTTCTGGCCTCATCCACCCAACCAAACTTCATGCTACTCCCCACACTCCCTACAGACCAAACAAGGTATCTGTACCTCCAAAAGGGTGACTTGGATGAAGTTGAACAATCTGCCCTCACCCCTCCTTCTTCATTGCGAATAAAGTGTTTAAAGTCAATACTTACCTGTCACCATATATTTTTAGACCACCACCATGGCTCCTATCCCATGTGGAGCTGGTGAGCAATTGTGTTTCCTGAGCAAACCAGGCAAATGAGGTATTCTCAATATTCAGTTAAAGTTTAGTGGCTTCTCTGTTTTATTTTTGTAGTCGAAACTGAGGCAGTAGTTACACTCCTATTAGGTACTTACATGTGCAAAGCAGCCCAGGGATGTTATAGGACAAAAATGCATGCAGTAAAATAATTGAGACACTGGCTGTTGAAGGATTTTCTAAACTGCTTTCCATTTTGGGAAGTAACTGCCATCAGAGTCTTGTTTCAAGCACTTGAGGTGTTTTTCTGGATTTGTCATGTTCTAATCTTCACTCATCTTTCAGAATAGTCTCAACAGAGCATCTTGCTGGTATCTTGTAAAGCACTGAGTCAAGCACTGACTTACTTTTAAGTAAGCTGAGGTCATTATCTCTTTATTGACGCAGTGGCTACACTGAGCCAGTATAACATTATGATCTCAGGACAGCTGTCTCAGCATTCTTTACTGTAATACCTGAGCGTAATTCTGCAATAAACAGCAGAAGTCAAGTTCACTTGACACTCTTCTCAGAGCTATGACTCAAAGAAGGTGAAATGTGTATTGACATGCTATTATGCTCATGATCACAGAGAGCTGTTAACAGACAAGTGTTTTCAGTCATTAAACCCAAGGATGCTCTCATCTCTGTTAACAAGGGGCTGTGATCTTTAAGCTAAGGATCACTACTCTACAGGTAGCTTAGAGGCCTGTAAACTGCTTGCCAGTTTTGCCTGCAGAAAACCCTGAAGTAGGTTCTTACCTCCACAAATCAAACCATTCGATCGATCACAGTTGAAATTATCACATTCACAATATTTGCCAGAATACACTTCATTGGTGTTTTCTCTTTTCTTGCATACACACTGTCCACAAATGCATTCTCCATTGTTACTGCAGATTTCTGTACTGTTCTCTCTCCTGCAGTAAGCATCCATATCCTCACTATTTACTTCATCCGTACTACATTCACATAGCCTTCCAATACGTCCTTCATTACATCTGCAAGGTAAAAACAGGACTGAAAATGTAAACTTTTTAATTTAATGTCATACAGTGAGACTGCAAAAATACCACAAAGAACAGTGCTAGAAGCAGCATTTCTCTGAAGCGATATTCCAAGTTAAACTTCAGCTGAGGTTTCCAGCTGACATCTACGTGGCGGCTGGAGCAAACTGGACTAAGTTGCTCCTATGCTGATCACTCGTTCCAGGTGAGAAACTACATGTCACCACCTCTAACTAAATTGTCACATAACCACTATTAATCCCTCTCTCATGTGACAGAACAATTATTAAGTGCCAGTGACTGTCCATTGTAGCTGTTGTTATCTTTCAATGAAAAGATTTCCCAAGAACAGCAATTGGGCAGGAGTTGTTGATGTTCAGAGCTACAAAGCAGAGATCTTCAGGGGTCAGCACTTCTCATTGTTAAGGTTAAAATATCGATGAACAAGTGGAGGTCTTGCTCCTATTTATCTTTTGTAAAAATAAACAAAATGCCTATTTATTTACCTGCATGCACCACATTCAAATGTTCCATTTCCTTCGTGGCAGGCCGGACTGTTAGGTTCTCCTTCACTTTGACACTGACATTCACAGATGAACTGGAGATTAATTTCCACTTCTTCAGTGAATCCCAGTGGTTTAATTTTAATTGTTTCATTTTGTCCTTTCTTTGGACACTCATTAGCTGTTACATTAATCTCAAATCTAACCTGCAAAGAAAAATAAATGGAGTGTCGCATTACCACAAGGAATTTCGTCTGTACTATTCAAAAAATAACGAGCATTGGACACTTGAAATGAATTTTATATTTGAGTAGCAGCACATATACTGTAAGTTACCTCATCTCCGATTGAAATGTTAGAACATTTCCTTCCATCTTCTTGTGTGTCATTCACTCCGTTCTTGCAGAATGACTTGTAACTGATTGTCACTCCTTTTGGTAGCTTAGTGTTTTCCAGGATGACTTCTGAAGAAAGGGACTAAAACAATAGTTATTAGCTAATTTGGAATTGAGTTGTTTAAGCATTTTGCTGAAGAAAAAACACTATACAACTATGCACAGCCAAAGCCCCAATCCCACAGGCACACTGGAATTATCTAAATTCCAACGTGCCAAGAATCACCAGCCCAGGGCTGCCCTGTTACAGAGGGTCAGGGCAGGTCTGCACAGACTCTGGAGGCACTGGTTTGCTCCACATAGTCCAAAGGAGAAATGGGGCTGGTTTACACAACACAGCTATGAAGAAAATATTTTGGGACCAGTCCCAGGGGTCCCTGAGGCTGTTATAGATATTTTCTTCGGGGTCAAGAGGTTGCAAAGTGGCCCTTCTTCTCTTCCACGTGGAAGGAAGGCAAGAACTGAAGATATTGAAGAAACAGTATGGTTTTTGGCTGTGGATTTTATTTTTTAAAAGGGAAAACATGGATGATAAAGCCTTACCAACAAAAAGTTAGCTGGCTTTAAAAGCTTATTTTCCTAGTCATCTATTCTCTTATCGCCAAGGTGACTGAATGTCTACTGTGGTTTTACTGAAATGGCAGCATATTTATAGTTCAGTATACTAAGTTTCTATTTTGTAGGAAAAAATAAAATCTGCCTTTGAGTATCTGCCTGAAAAACTCGTAGCAACTCAAAAGCAAGAAAAATTAATACAAACCAAATGAAATCTGAACTTACATTGTATGCGTCAATGATCAGCTGAATCACATTGCTTGAGTTTGATGATAATGTTCCCACTGCTGATTTTGGTATCAGATTTTTCAGTTCCTTTCAATATTTAAAAAAGCAGAAGGAAAATTACAGTTGTACTAACAAAGTAAAACCTGCACTAGAAATATCTATAAGGTGATACAATCGTTTAGTGGATTAACTGGTCAAGATTAAGTACTTCAAAAGACAAGGCAACAGTGTTGCCAGTGCTCATCACGGTGTAGTACTACTACTATAAACAAATGCCTGTTTGCAGAAAATTTGCATTTTTATCTAAGATTTGGTAACAGAATACTAAGACCTTCTCTTGTACAAGTTGACCACATACAATATCTCTTCAAAATCTTAAGGCATTATGTTTAGTGCATTAAAGACAAGACAGAAAACCAGGTGATTTCCAACAAAAGATAAAAACCTTACCATTGCAATATAAAAAATATAACCCCCCAAACCACACTTCACTTTGTTAGGTAAAAACAAGGAAAACTATGCATCTCCTTTACACAGTCATTTCCTATTTCATAATCACATTCAGCAGTTCAGTTAAACATCAGGAATATAAACAGACCACAAAGGATAAAATATGTTCTTTCATAAGTGCGTCTCTCGATTCACTGACCACACCCTCTTAGCTATTTTGCCGTGAAAACATTCACAAAAATTAGCACGGCAAATATGTCCTCTACTCCCTCCTACAGATAAAGGGGGATGAAGAGGAGGGACAATTTCTCCTTGGAAACTACACACGCACTCAGTATCAATTTGAACAAGTTAAAAAAAAAGCTTAATAACAAAAACACGAGCAGCAAAATATTGCTTCCATGATCACTTGCATAATTATTTTCATTTCAAATCAAGCAATTTTAATGATGTCAGAGGAAAACTGAGCCAGTCTTAGTGCTTGAGGGAAAAAAAGTGCAGAGACCAGAAATGTGTGCTATTTACCTTATAAACTGCCTGGAACTCCTCAGTAACAGCAAATATTGTCTGAATATTGTTCTCACTAAGCTTCTGTACAAGATGGGCAATAGAGGGATAATCCTATAAAAAACAAGCATAAAATGCAATTTCAATTTTTCTAGCAGCATGGCCAATCAGAAAGACTCTGACATCATACATGCAAATCACCTTTAGAAACATGTATAAGAATTGTAACTGGCCAGCTTATGTCACATTTCTAAAGCAAAACAATCTCTGAAAACAAACACACATTGAAAAGATTCCATACATGGCCCATGAAGACACGTGTGTTTTCACAGTAACATAATCATATTCCCAGCTATTTAAAGTCTCCAGGTTAAATCCTTAAACTCAATGTTCTCAGAAAATTACGTTTGGTAGTTTTCCACACGACTTACTGAAAACTGCCATTTTTTGCACTGCTTCATACAGAAGATAAAATAAACTGAATTAGTTTTAGGTTTTTATCAAACAATTTTCACTTAACTTGAGAGATGAACATACAAACTTTGTAAAGCTTGTTGTGTTTACCCCATCCAGCCAATTTTTTTCCTTTGCACCTTTTGTCTGATCTACTTATCAATAAATCATGAAGGCAATGCTGTTAAACACTTTTACCATAAACTTTGCATCGTAAGGTTTCAAGCACTCTTAAAATGACTGGCCAAGAAGCTCTCTTTACAGTATTTTTACAGTAGTAAACTACTTCTGAACACAAAGACTAGCAAAATGACAAAAATACAGAACAGAGACACCACAGTCTGCAAGTGGACACGCAGGATTATTAATTATTAAAAGTTAAAAACCAACAACACAAATCATAGCGTGAAAGTTGCTGTTTCTTGAATTTTCCAGTTCAGACTGGATTCATTCTCGTGCATTTGCTTTAGTTAAGCTAAAGTTGCTTGATGTAATAGAGAGGTAAATGAATAAAGTCCACAAAATGTAGCAGTCAAACTACAACAGATGCCCTAGCAAATTCTTTTTAGCTTAAGCATCACAAAATGTTAATTTCCCTAGAAGATTATATCAAGACTTACGTAATAGTGGCTCATTGTGTACATATTATTTTCCAGATGACATTTCCCATCATTTGGTAAAACAATTCCACCAAGTTTCCCATCTCCTGCAAAGTGAAATCCAGCATCCGTGGAAAACACCAATAGCCTGGTGACGTTCCTCCAGCCAATTTGATCCTTGGGAAAGAAACAAATGGACTTCGGGTATTTTGCACAGACCTATTTTATAGCATCAGGGATCAACACTGGAGAGACAATTGCACAAAAAGCAGGCATCCAGCAGAAGGGTCACCCTGCTGCAGTCTCAGACTGGAAGATGACAGCTTGCCCAGTGTTGGGCTCTGAAGAATCACCAGGCTTTCCCAGCCTAGTCGAGATTTGCACCCAGCACAGTGCTCACTAGAGAACTGCCCTTTTCTACTGCCCCTCGAGCATCCTGGCCCACAACTGCAGAGCCTAACCTCTCCTAACTTGACCTTTCTTATTTCACTTTTTAATTATTTTTCCATCCAGTTGAAGCCCTAGTTAATGTAAGGAGAGAAGACCGCATAAAAGTGGTACATAAATATCAGTTAGCATAAAAAAATAATCAAAATATCCAACTGAGAATGCTTCTGATTAACCCTGCACTTTTAAAATAAGACTCCAGTTTGTTTCAAAAAGTCCTGACTCCACTGATCAACAACAAAAATAATACAGTAACAAAGTAACCAACTTGGACATCACTTTTTTGAGTCTGCGTTATACAGATGCAGGCTACGGAAACATTAAAGAAGAATACAGTGATCTAAGTTAGATCTTCAAAAATACAAAAAAGTCAGGTTTCCATCTACTTCTGTCTCAAAAGCCAGTAAAAATTGCAATTCACCATTCTGAAAAAACAACTACAAGAAGCATACAAAGCTTTGGAATAATTTGAGAATAGCTGCTTACTCAGGATTTCATACACTTTTGAGCAGAATTTGACTCTTCTGTCACAGCAAGCTTAAAAAAAACTTTGTCTTTGGAAAGCATCTATCTGCTGTGAACATGACCTCTAATTCACATTTTCACATTTCCCCATCTCCTTTGTTCACTAGAGGTCTCTACTAAAAGACAAACTGCTCTATCTTGTCTCACCGGCTTGAGATGACACATGCAAACGTGAGTCACCATCAAACACTAAGGCTGTGTTCAAACAATTTCATCTAATAGAGCCATAAATAAAACAGATACACACTTACCCCACAAACTGCAACCTGCATTATTGCATCAAATCCACCTTCAGGAGAATCTAAATTCCCAGAAATGTGCTGTTTACCTACAAGTTCATTGAATTTATTTCCTTCACTGGTAAGGCTGAGCACATTTTTATAGCTAAATGGACTTGTACAGTTCTGGTCACCTGTACAGGGATTTCTGAGTTTGGCTGGTGTTGTACTTATATATGGCATCACAGTTTTCTCCACAAAAGAGCCAAAGCCTAAGACAGAACAATAAAAAAGCCTGTAAGTTGAAGAATGGAAGTCTCATATTATGACAGAATACAAATGTGTAACTGCTAAACTGACGTCAGAAATAGCTCTCACACTTGTTTATGTTCCACTTGCTCCATCAATGGCAAGTACTTTAACATCCTCAACAGGTTCTGTGTATTAGAATATCTGCCATAATACTGATGATTTAAAAAAAAATACATTTTTCATATACAACCATGCAAAAAAACATCAGGAAGGAAACTTTATTTTTTAAAATTTTTTTTTGAATAGGCAAATTTTTCTTACCAATTCGAAAGTCTGAAGTTATTTTTTCCATTTCTAACATCAGAGCTGTTCCGAGACTTTTCACATTCTCTAAATCATCTTTCATAGAATAGGAGAGGTCCATAAGATAATAAAGGTCAATGGGGTAGTCTTCAGCTCTCTTAAATTTTAATGAAAATGTTTGGGGTTCCCCTGTTTGAGAGATAAAATAACAAACAGAAACCACTAAAAATTCTACAACTGCACTGGCAAGAAAAATGCCTTTTTAAAAAAAGGCTTTGAAACACTGATAAAGGTTTTGAACTAGATGTGAGTGGGTTTTTTTCTCCTGTTAACTGAAATGCTTGAACTTCAAATCATAATGAAATTTTCAAAAAGTTTTTTTTTTTCAAATGTCCAACTTCATATTGCCATGGTATTTTATGTCCCAACAGACAACACTAGCCTGCCAAAAAAACAAGCCTCTTTTGCTGCCATTTCAAATCTTCATACTTGTGATAATTTTAACAAAGTTCCTGTAAGATCTAATAGCACAAGTTTTCAAAATCTATTTGCACTCAAGATGACTCCAAAAGTTCTCAGGGTTTAGTTTTTAACACCCACATTGTTTAAATAGGTTTATAAAAGAAAAATCAGTTCTGGGTGGAATATTTCAAGCTACTTTGCATCAAATACAGGCCGAGAGCACAGAAATGGCAGTGAGATAAGGGCAAGTTACTATTCGTTGCAATTGTAAATCCAGACCCTGAGTTTTGCCCACAGAAGCACGAAGTCTCACTTTGATGTTGAAAGACACTGCAGAAGAATTACCCTTCTCCTTCCAGGTAAATGGAAAAGTATTCTTTTGCCTATTGTATGTGAAATAAGGGATAGAATTAGAAGGTTTTTCCCCCCACCTGCTCAGCCAGTGAAGCTATATGGTGATATTGCTACGTCTTGAGTCTGCTTAATACCTAGCAAACAATTGCTTAATATGAACAAAATTAACAAAACAATTAGATAGGCAAAGCCAAAAACGCATGATCATGCAGCTATGCTGCATAGTTTTCACAAACAAAAGAACTCACGTAAAAACTCCACAAACAAAAAAAAACCACCAACCACCAAAACCTAAAAGCTTTAGATTTTCCTTAGCTACTGTTTAAAAGAGCCTGCATAGAAAGCAAATATCCCCTTCTGTAAGCACACGGTCCCTCATCACAGAGCTTATGACCAAGAGAAGTGCTTATAAACAGAGCAATAATTTTTTGGTTAATTATGTTCTGGTTGCCCAGGTCCCTTGTTTCCTGATGAAGAAACTTTTGTGCCAACAAAGGAGGAATAATACCGTTTGAACCTGAAAGGGTCACATTAGAAATAAACAGGGGCAAATGCAAAATAACTTCCATTCCTTTCCTCTCCTCATCAGGCTAAGCTTCTTCAGATCATCTTGCATTTATTAAGGCAATTGCCACCACGCAGCTGACCCTCGAGTACAGGCTCTTGTGCCAGGTAAATACAAGGCAGCTGTCGAATGCGTCTGAAGGACTTCGGAACTCCCCTTAAGGACAAACCCCATTATGCTCAAGTACTGTATGACCTACTGGCCCTGGGTTTTTTTCCCCTCATTTGAACACAATGAAGTTCCCTTTAGGGGTTGGAAACAACACACAACCACTCTGTTCTCATTACTGTAGTCCTGTGTCCACATCTTTAGCCTCAAGAAAGTATTTTATGCAGCAATCCAAAAATCTCTGCATAACTACAAAACCATTCAGTTCAGACTGACTGTCCAAAGCCTGCATGATTTTCGGCAACAGCAGCACTTCAAGGAAAAGGAAATGCTCTCGACTTGACTAAGTTTTTCTCACTCTTCCACTTTCACCTAAGAAGCCACACTGCAGAAAATCAACTACAAAATACCTAAACCAAAACAATTTTACCTTTCTGATATATGTATCAATTCACACTGTATCTATTTTCTCCTAAGTTCTATCTGGAATAAGTGATAATAAAAATCAAATTACTTGAATTATCTAAACTCCTGGGGCTGACCTGAACAGCTCTGCTATCATTCAGGTTATTGGACCAACAGTAGTTTCTGTAACAAAATGGTCACACATTCAAAACAAAAAAAGCAGATGTCGTGGTGACGCATAAATCACCCAAAGACTAGAATGAAATTGTACTTACCGACTCTTAGTTTCAGTACTAATTTTTGTGGCTGGATCTGTGTAATGTCCTCTGGATCCAGCTTCTCTGCAGCACCTATCTTACGATTCGTCACTTCTTTATCTTCAAGTACCCGTTTGTCACCTCTGGGATTTTCTATATCTTCCACAGGACAGCCTTTACTCTTCAGTGCTGCCAAGTCATCACATCGGGCAGACGTTGGTTCTCCTTCTTGCAAAAAGTCCTACAAAACACAGGCAAGAGTATCAATCTTACAGCTACCTGCCATTTATTATACTCTACACTTTTTACGATGACTCCATTTTTTTTTAAGTAATAAAACACACAGTCCCGAAATACGTTAAATCACACTAAATACATCAGTGACTACTCTTTAGTCCAGGAGTTTGCATCTAATTTATACTTATGTGTGTATAAGATGTAAACAAGATGAAAGAAAAATAAAACACCTCTGACAGAAGCAGAACATCCTCTTAACTCAACTATTCTAAAAGTGACAGCAGGTGGAAAAAGCTCTCATCTTCATGTGGCTGTCAATAATATGAACCTGTTTGTACAGCCCACTTGGCAACTATGTACCTTTTTAACTTTTTTTTTAGGCTTTAATTAAAGATTATGTAAGTGTACTGTGGTACTTCACAAGAGAATAATGGCAATATGCTGACAGAGCAGGAGAAAGAGACAATGACTCTTTCATTTTGGGGAAATTCAGTCCAAAAGTAAGATCCAAAATCAAAACTAATAGGTAACTTTGTTGTGAACAGCAAATTACCATTACCTCAAACCTAAAAAAAGTCTAACAGTCTAAACTCAAATATAAATAAGCCTTCTAATTGAAAAATTTGGTAAATACAATTTCCCTCCCCAAGATGTGCATATAAATAAATATATATTAAAGCTTGTCCGTTCTTGATGACTAGGACCTATGACAAATCTGATAGCTCAAGGCCAATTTTACGGTTAGACATTTTAATTAGATGTTCAAAGTTTATAAGCTGGTTTCCAGGATAGTAAGCAGGTAGTATATGGAAATATACATTATTATCTTCTATCCAGAAACAAGAAAATTTCCCAATTTTCACTAATAAAACAGAGAAGAGCTGTAGAAAACATTCTCTTCTTTTTCTAACCAGAAGAAGCATGAATTTAATTTTTAATGACATAAGAAAGCACTCTTTTTATGCTTCATGCTGAAACAAACCACCCACACAAACTAATCTCCAACTTGCCCCCCTCCCCCAAGGCTACCAACAACACAATACTAAAACTTGAACACCTTTCTTTTATAAAAGAAAACATTCCATCT
>NW_009727646.1:0-2500 GCF_000703405.1 Apaloderma vittatum
CAAAGTGCATGATCCGGCACTTGGCTTTATTTTGTTGTAGGTAACAACAACAAAGATCTGATCAAGAGGAAATGTATAACTGGACAAAGAAAAAGCTAGCTGATAGGACTGACAAGAGCAGAATAACTTGGAAACTGCAGATTCAGCTGGTTCCCACTGCTACTTTATCCAAAGCAAATGAGGGCATTATATCTATGAAGGAAGGGGAACAAATTTCGAGAAGCTGTGGAAAGAAATAGTGAATTCAACTCAAGTCATAATGTGTGACTTCTAGATATTTACAAGAGTTGCTCTGCAGCATCATTTCCTGGATGCTTGGAATCAGATTATCAGTTTTGCTGCAGATTTACAAGGCATTAAGGTAGCTTTAGACTGCTTCTCTCTCTCTGCTTTCTCTCCTTGTCCTCTCCAAAAATTAATTCCACCTTTATTCTTGAAAGCTATTTACATTAGGAATTAAAAATCATGTAACAGAGATTATAGGAAAGTCATTACTTTGAATTTTAACTTTCATATTTAATGATCTATTTTTATTTTTCTTCATTTTAGGACTTCCTTGCATGTATTCATTTGTTACTTTTCAACCTTGCTGGATCTGAGAGGTTGAATGGACACTGACAGACCACTGAAGGAGAACGGGTTCTTTCATGATAAGCCAATATAGCCCTAGGCCAATTTCGGACATTATTTGGCAAGAGTTACTGTATTAAGGAAGCAATTTTTCAACGTTCACATGCATGACGTGCAATGTGTATTATACAGCTATTAAAAAAGCAGCATTAATATAAGAGGGAATATATCTTGTTCATGTAATTATGTACTCAATTCAACATGCCCATAGAACATTTACGTACAGCTAAAAATGTAAAAACTCACAGAAAGCAAAATCCCTACTGTATGAAGCTCTTGGATAGTTAACGCTCTTATTTCTTTCTTAAAACCACATCCAGTAATATTATTCAAAAAAGAAGCCTGCATGTCACTTGCTCACCAGGCTTAGGAGTCTTACATTCATACCTACAAAAATTATGAGAAAGCAATCAGAAATTTCATGGACAGCATACACACTTATTAATATGATCTGTTTTATTAGGTCCCAGCAAAAACATCTTATTAGTTCTACAATTAAATGATTCAGAAACCATCCACACTATCTTTGCCTTTTAACAGTTCCAATCAGTAGCACATCTAGGTGTAATCAACAGCAGCAGGGGGCTTTAGGAAGCAAAACAAAACAAAAACAGTAGGGATCTTTACTAGTTTACAGTAATTGATACAACGAGATGTTATATGTTACTGCAAGTTAGCCCAAGATATGAAAAGCTACACAAAAATTCCCTATTACCTACAACTACCATTTCAATAGAGCAATGGCAACACAATAAGCTTTTAAAAAATGGGAGTATTTAAAGTCTATTGAATTCCTTGCTGATCTAGATCTTCTTTATCTCTTTTTTGCCCCCTTCACTTTACATTTTCTGCACCAAGATCAATATTTGGGTTACCATATATTCAGAATCCATGGATGTCACCCCTTAAATTTGTGAGTGGGCTGCACGAGTGATATAAAGTCCCTCTTCTGTAGGAGTTGAGCACATGGTCTGAACAGCACTTTTAGCCCCTGCTATGCATGGTAGCGAAACTATGTTTCCCATATGTTAGTGCTGACAGGCTGACTGATATAAATTCGACTCAAAAGAAACTTACATACAAGTTATTTTTACGCTTTTTAATCCTTTTCCTCTATTAACAGTGTCCCAGATATAAGAAAGGAATACATTAAAGAGAAATTGATAAGTGGTGCAATAATTTATGCACCCTTTGAGTGCTAGGACATCTGCATAAAACGAGGCCACCGCCTTTTTGATGTCAACGATCTTGGGATGGTTCCAAATTGTAAGTATTTAAATCCTAAGCTTTTAAATTCCCATTGATTTTAACACAAGCGCAGTGAGATAAGCATCCAAGTATCTTTTTGTATCTGCCCTTGCTACCAACGCCATAAAAGATGGTATCTAGCCACAGCTAAGGAGCACTCAAAGGACAGATAGAGAGCATCTTACAGTGAATGCCCATGTTGTCCCATCTGTAACACTCCTGACCTTACTAATTTAAAGCAAGAGCAATCACACTTTTGGACTGAGACACAGGCAGAGCCACAGAGATGACACATTCCCACCACCCCATCTCCTCTGTAGAACCAGAGGAATCATCAAGCAGCCTATGGGTTGCTTTCTTGCTGGGCAGGTGAAGACACGTCTAATTCAAACTGTGTTACGTGTCACTCGATGACCACCAAATGAGTACCAGAAAGTCTTATACTTGCTTGAGCCATCATAGCCTCCAAGAGCAGAAATTGAAATTACATCAATACATCTAATTAACTCCTTACCATATGGATAATTTTATTCTTTTTAATACTGTAATAAGCCTTGCAGCAAAGCCTAAGGCTTTAGAGCACAGCTTAACCAGAAATAGGAGACTGGAACACGCTGAGGTC